>NW_010405010.1:475-830 GCF_000710305.1 Buceros rhinoceros silvestris | reverse complement strand
TCCTCTCCGTGAGCTTGTCCAGGCCCAGCAGCCCTTAGAGTTGGGACGCAGCAAGCCCAAGGCCGGCTCACCACTGGCGTGTAGTTGCTCCCAAAGCACCAACTGCTGCTCGTAGGCAAGAAGCGCCTCGAAGCGGTACCCAACCTCTTTTAAGCTGGCGCTGGACTCCTGAGCTGCTCTCACTACTTACAACCTCCTGCTCCCAAAGCTCCAGGACTTCTCTGGTGTTTCTAACCAGCGGCAACGAGAGGCAACCCCCGGCAGGGTCCCTGCTGCGCTGCCGGGGCCAGGACCACGAGGGACAAGTGTTCTGCTCCCAGAGAGGGAGCTGGGTGAGCCCGGAGAGCTGGGTGCT
>NW_010405010.1:0-297 GCF_000710305.1 Buceros rhinoceros silvestris | reverse complement strand
GGGATGCTGCCATGGGCAGGGCGGGTGCCGGGGCGGCTGGGGCTCACGAGACATTTTGGCGGTGGCTGGGGACAAAGCTTGCGGCTTCGCAGGGAATCACAACTCAATGTATGGACAGGAGTAAAATACTAAATAAGAAATAAATAGAGAAGAAAATCATAAATAGAGTTGAAAGGTATTAATAATAATAGTTAAAGGTATCGTCATGGTAACGTGAGATTGCAGGAGCAGCACTGACCCTGTGACCCTTAGGAGATGCAGTAGCTGCAGGTTGGCTGGGTTAAGATACATATATAT
>NW_010405009.1:1121-1581 GCF_000710305.1 Buceros rhinoceros silvestris | reverse complement strand
CTGCCTGGGCTCTCAGCATTGCAGCACAGGCTGGGCTGGGAGGGAGAGGGCTCCCGCGCACTGCAGAAAGCAAGCATGGGCTGTGGGATGCTCCTGGGTCTTACTGGTGCCACCCAAAACCAGGGAGCAGAAAGGGAAAACCCCCCACAGACAACAGGAGACGGAAAAGAGGGATTTGCTCTGAAAATTGCCCTTTGCCCAAACCCTGGAGATTTTTTCCTAATTCTGGGAAATACCCAAACCGGCACCCGAGATCTTCTCCTGGGACAGGCAGGAACTGCCCAGGGATCCACTGAGCTTCCTGCCACAGTGGCCTGGGATCACCCTGGACCAAGCACTCGGAGATCGACTTGCAGCCGTACAATGAGACTCCGAGACCCTTTGCACCCACAGGAAGGGCAGCTGCAGACCCCAAGTGCTACCGGCTCCATCCCGGCACACCTTGGGAGGGTTGTGAGCC
>NW_010405009.1:424-981 GCF_000710305.1 Buceros rhinoceros silvestris | reverse complement strand
CCTGCGTGCCCCCTCCAGTCTCCCCAGTCTCCCCAGACGGTGTTGCACCATTAGACCCGGCTCCATTAGACCTTGCCCTGCAGAGCCCAGCCTTTTCCAGCTCTGGGCCCACTTGAAGAGGCTTAAAAAAAGCCCCGGGGAGCTTTTTCATGCCTCTTTGTTCGTTGAGCAAAGATATTCCCAGCCCTGAATCTATAGATTGGCCCTTAAACTAAAACAACCTCTGGGGACCAGAGAAACAAAAGTGGGTTTTGGTTGTGGTTTGTTGTGTTTTGTATTTTTTTCTTTTGCTTTTGCTGCGTCGACAGCCTTTGCCCAGGAGGGGTTAGCATGAAAAATGCATGTGGGGATTGGGGGAGTGGGGGAGTGTGAGGAAGAAGCTATCGATCAAGCATCTCTGAAAGCCACACAGCTGTGCCAGCCCCTCTGCCGCACTCCTGGTGCCGGGCTCGGTGCCCACCCTGTGTTCGGACTGGAGCGGCTGGTGCCATGCCCAGGAAACCATCCCGGAGAGGTACCCGTGCCAAAGAGCCATGGGATGGCTCTGCAGTCCCTGC
>NW_010405009.1:0-295 GCF_000710305.1 Buceros rhinoceros silvestris | reverse complement strand
GTCTCGGCAGTCCCTGCCCTGCCTGCGGCTCCCTCCGGCCGGGCTTGCAGCTTGCTCTGTGCGATGCGGCACGTCGGAAATGGAATCGGTCCCTTTTCTCCCCAGATCTGAAGGAAGCTTCTGCCAAGCTCTGTGGAGCCCTGAGAAGGATCTATGGAGCAGCAACAGCTCTGCCCTCCGTGCCCATCAACCGACCCACCAGCCCCATGCCTCTGCACTGCTCAGCTCAGGCACTTTGGAAATAATAATAATAATAACAATAATTAATAATAATAACAATAACAACAATAATAAT
>NW_010405008.1:10978-12323 GCF_000710305.1 Buceros rhinoceros silvestris | reverse complement strand
GCGCTTCCCACCGCCAGCGTGTTCCCCGGCTGGGCTCCGGGCCGATGCCGCTGTGCGATGCCCGTTCTCCGGGGGACTGCTGGGGGCGGCTGAGCCCGCGTCGCTGTGGTCGCTGCCCTCCGTGCGGGCACGGTTCTGCCTGCCACGGCTGCGTCATGCCTGCAATAAATTGAAACTCGTATGGCTCCTTTTGGTAAATGCAAAATTGAATTCTGTTTTTTACTACGCAGCTTGTTTAGCTTCCAGATGGCAAACCAACATGAGGTAATGGAAGTGCGACGTAGTTTTGTTGTAATGGATATGTAAACGTGATATTTACTCACTGCAATAGACTGCTGTGAACCATATTCCAGCGGTAACCTTTCCAATCCATCACTTCGCTGCATGAGTGTGGGCCAAAAGGCACTTGTAAGGAACTGGGTTTTTTCTGGAGGATTTTTTTAATCATTGTAAAGAAAGGGGGGTGCATGGACTGAGAAAGGTCAGGAAAACAGAAAATCTGCTGAGGGTTGTGTTTTGGGATTTTGAGTGTGTCGGGTTTCCCCCGTGCCTAAACTCCTGTCGAAATGCCCTCTGCGGGGTCTGAAAACATCTCCAATAAGACAATTTACTGTGAATGTCCCAAAACTCTGTTGATTCAGCCACGTTCAGGAGCTACATCATGCACTTGGAAGTGCTCTGGCTCCCCTGTGTTGCACACCACTGGCAGGGGTGGGCACACTCCGCTCCTCAGCTGTTCCTCCTGGCCTGGGACTCCAGCCTGAAGCGGCACTGACCACCACGTGTCAAGTCGTGGTGCTGTCGTCCTCACCGGGCACCTGCGATGTCCGAAGAAAGGCTGGTGTTTGCACAGGTGTGTGCCAGGGAGAGGGCTGCCAGCCAGACTCTGTCCCACCGCGAACAGCAGGAACGGCTCCTTGGCTGGTGCTGAATTACTCCATCTCGGCTCCTTTTGTTTGCCGTCACTGTTCAACATGAACTGATGATTCCAGCACCTTCCTTCTGTCCCAGCCTGCGGAGCGGGTGAGCGCTGCTGAGACCTGGGTGGCCCCTTCCCCTGCCTCTGCTGCACAAGGACCTCCATTACCTACCGACGTCTCTGCCTCCCCCAGCCCTCGGCATGTTCTGGGTGTCACTCTCCTCTTCTCGCTTCGCTTCTGACCCTGAAACACCATTCTGTGTGTTCTGGACACCCCAAGCGTAGAGGGCTCTGCAGAGCCCCCGGCCGGAGGGGTGCACAGCGCAGAGCCAGCAGCTCTGCAGAAGTTGGAAATTCTGGACGTGGCCCTTGTCCCCAGGGCCGTCCCGGGGGGCTGCTGTGGCTCTGCCCTGCCTGGAGGCAGGG
>NW_010405008.1:5519-10809 GCF_000710305.1 Buceros rhinoceros silvestris | reverse complement strand
TCCGTCCGGGGGGTCTGCTTGTGCTCTGCCCTGCCTGGAGGCAGGTGCAGGGTGGCGGGTGCTGGTGCCAGCCCAGTGGGACTTTCCCTCCCGCTCCTCCTGCTCTCAGCTGCTCTCATCGTATTTTTTGCCGAGAGGAAGAACTTGTGGCTGGTTTGTGGTTAGAGCAGTTGACATTTCTACGTGTCGCTAAATCATAATTACTTGATGGGAAGTGATTGAACATTAAAAATTGAATGCCCGCACTGGTTGCACCGGTGAACTGCCCAGCTCTGGTGTCACCTCTGCAGAGCCATAGGAGGGTCTGGACACAGGTGACACGTGGAAAGGCCTGGTGGTGTTAGACCTGTGTGTTGGTGGACAAGGTCCTGATGGCTTTTATCTGCTCCCCCCTGTCAAACCTGTGGTGTCGGAATGTTGATGCCTCCCACAGGCATGTGGAGGGTCCAGCTGTTTTCTAGGCTGGGGCGTGCAGAGCTCCTCGTGCGGGCGCAGGTGACGTGGTCGGAAGCGCATCGCTAACTGTCCCCAGCAAAGGCTGAGCTGGGAGCTGGAAACCTGCCAGTGCCTCCTTCCTCCAGCGCCTGGCTGAGGGAGGAGAGGCTCGCACTGAGGCTGCCAGAAGCTCGGGGCAGCCCTGCAGCCCTGCCCAGGTTTGCTGGGTCCAGCGCCGCGCTTGGGAGGGAAACCTGTCACTTCCCAGGCTTGTTTGTCCTTGGCCACTGTTGAGTGCCGCTGTGGTTTTGTTCGGCCAGAGCTCCTCGAGAAAAGGCTGTGAGGTCCCGTACGAGATTAACCGCGTCTGCCATGCTGATGAGATTTCAGAAGGCATTTCCTTTAAAACGTGCTCTAACGTGTTCTCAGCTTTGCAGATGCAGAGCCCCCGAACCATCTTCCTCGTGGAGCAGAAGACCACCCAGGTCCACTCGCTTCTTGATTTGGCAACCACACGCTAACGGCTCTGCTGCAGCTGCAGAGCCTCGCCAGTTTGCCGCTTCCTTTGCTGACTGGTAGAACTGGCTATGGTGAAAAAGATCCACCGCAGCTGCTGGCGGTGGCAGGGGCATTCTGCTCCCGCTGCGCTTCCTGCCAGCGTCAGCCTCTCTGCAAAGGGAAATACTCTGGGGCAGTCAATACACTCCGGATGTGCTAAAAGGAACACGGTTTTTATTTTAGATCGCTCATAGACACAATTTAAGCTTCAGCCCTGGTCCCATAGTTCCTGCAGCAAATAGCTCCCTCCCAGCCCCTCCGATAAGGCAAGGACGGATCGCAGCTGGACTAGGGGGTAGCAGCACACCAGGACAGCGGCCGATCACCATAAACCCATCAGCAGAACCTTTTCCTCACGTGTCTGATAACTGGCCAGGGGACCCTCGGGAAGGATCTGCAGCCGCGTTAATTAGGGTGGAATGTTTGCTGGTTGCTTGTGCTCTCAAATAAGCACAGATACACCTGAGGAGGTGACAGTTCCGCCAGTGTCCCTGCTGCAGCACCTGGGTAGAGCTGCAGGTGGCCGTGGGTCGCTCTCCGGCCGTGGTACTTGGTGTGTCGCTGCATCCCAGCACAGCCTCCCTGCTTTGAGCGGGATTCCTGAGGTGGGGAGCAGCCTCTCATTCGAAGCCGAATCAGTGTTTTCAGTGCAGTTTGCAATCGGTGCTATCCTGTTTATGTAAAAAACGTTATTTCCATTGCTCCATTTGAGTAGAAATGAACATGAAGGTGAGTTTCCAGCAACCGAAGGCAGTCAGGTCTGAAGGTAAGCGCGGGACAGTTTCCTAAGACAACTGCTGACACCGCCATGTACCACAGACACCTCTGGGTGTCCCAGGAGTCCCTGTACTACGAACGAACAAACCAGCATCAGCTGTTTGTTCTGAGTTTCCGTCGGCGTTGGCACACTTCCTGAAGGAGTAAACTTGCTCTATTTTTTAGAAGAAGGAACTGGTGAAATGGGGTGGGATGTATTTGCTGGCAGGGAATTACGAAGCTCGTACCTGGGTGTGTGTCTGTGGGGAGGTAAACACAACTCGCCGTGGAGTCACTCGCCGTTTTTCTGACTCGCCTTCCTGTGAGTTTAGCTGAGCCACACGTCTGAGCGCGGCACCTCCCGTCAGCGATCTGGGGTAACATGCCCTCCCTGCCGGCGTCCGTGGCAGCAGCCAGGCAGCTCTGGGGCTGCAGCACCAACCTTTAGCCCCACAGAAAGAAATGTAAAAACTATTCAGAGCGTCTTCTTATCTCAGACGCGTTTAAACTGTAAGGAGAAAGACCCAGCTCACCGCACACGACGGGTTTCTAGCTGCCAGAAGACGCTGACAAGCCCTTTCAGATTTCAGTAGGGTTTGGGAGCAAGGGGCTGGTGGGGACAGGCTCCAGCACCTCCCAGTAGCCAGGGCCGACAGAATGAAAGTTGGGCTGTAATCCTGCAGCTTCTGCCAGATGAGGAGAATAACAGAGCATCTGTTCCGCAGTCTTCAATTCAAATACAGCGCCTTGAGCTCCGTCACCACTGTTTGCACTGGGCCGTTACCTGAAGCAGACGTTCACGTTCGCTTCCCATTAACTGGTGGATCATGGTGTCTCCTGAAGTCAACATCAGCTTTAGCAAATGAGGATGTACGGGGAATGTCCAAGCCGTCCTGCTCCTTTTGACCACGTCCCTACGCCAGCCCCAGCATCCTGGGGCCATCTGTGCTGGGAGAGTCGGGCGAGCCACAGACTGTCCCGTTTCCGGCTGGGTGGTAGCAAACCGCTATCGGAATCATCTGGATGTTTCGATGGGTTTGAAGTGCCAGTGCCCACAGCATTATTTTCTCAGCTGAAAGAGGAGCCAATATTTTGGCAGCTTACAGAGCTTTTATGGACACACTGAAGGCTTCAGGCAGTGGCCCAGGGGTCCAGCCCTGCTCAGAGCAGTACCAGCATCGGATCAGGATCAGGTCCTCCAGCGCTGTGTCCCACCGTGGAGGGGGGATGTTCCCCTGTAGCCAGGGGTTCCACAGCAGCCTTCCCAGTGAGGACGCTGCCCCTGTGCCCGTCGGGATCTCCTGTTGCTACAGCCTGTGCCCAGCAAGCGAGCCTGTGCGCCCGGGACGACGCCGTGGGTTTATGGCAAAGGCTGAAACTAGGGGCTGTAACGGTGATTTCATTCAGTACCTGCAACAGAGCCTTCTCTATCGAACCAGCTCGCAATAGAGACACCAGAAAAATACCTTCTTTGTAGTTTCGTAGCTCTTCTTATCAAAGACTTTCTGCTTGTTTGAACTTATATGGAAAATGAATTTTAATCAACAGCAGCTAATTGTCAAGACCACCTTGCTGCCCTGCAAGGTTTGGCTTGGCCTTTGTCATGCTTCGGCTGGAAATGCACCATTTTAAAGGCACTGGCCGAAGTCAGGAGAGCGTCCCTTTACATGAGGAAAAGAGGGTGTCTCTAAGCCCTGAGGAGAGTGGAAAATGACACGGAGATTATCCCGAGGACAATGACTGCTGTGCCTGTCACCGGGGCATATGGCCATGGGGTGTTGTATCCACCGTTACTCCTGATACCCTCCTCACCTCCTCGTTACCTGCCACGGGCAGAGTTCAGCGTGCCAACCACACCAAGAACAAAGTTCTGGCACTTGCAATAATGTGGGAGAACAGTACATCGAAAACAGCTTTTGGAGGAGCATCTTCTGCCTTCCACCAGAGGCATTGCCTGCACCGGGACGAGCCGACCCTCACTGTGACCTGAGTGCAATGCTGACGGTTCAAGAACACCCAGGGTGCTGTAGGGCTCGCACTGCCTTTCTTTGAATCGTGGGTTGTGGTTCTGGCGTTCCTCCCCTCCCCTCAGCAGAGATGCGCCTGAAGAGGCTATTTCAGTGAGCAGAGCCCGCCGGGCCACAGGGACCAGGGCGCTCTCCTGGGGTGCGGGGTGCGTTCTGCGAGTTGCTTTGCAATGCTCTCTGCTGACAGAATCGGGAAAGGTTCTGCTCTTGCCCTCTGCCTTGTTTTCTGGTACTTGTTCTTCTGCTTGTTTTGGACCTTGCTCTGGTCCTTTGCTGGGTGGCTCTTTCCCCCCCTTTCTCCTTGATGTGCTGTATTGTCCACGGCACAGACCTCAGCGGGCGCCAGTGCTAAAGGCACCAGCTAGATGGCCCTTCAGGTCAGGTACCTGCGGAGCCGCTGTGGAGTTCTCGTCGCTATAAGCACAGTAAACTCAGATTTAATTTTACGGCTTTATTCCCTCAGGTTGGAGACGTGTTTCTTTCTAGAGCCCGATCTACCATTTTTCTTTAGGTTTTCTCTCTAAAATCACACAGCTTTCTGCTTCAGAACCGCATATCCAAGACGTGAACAAGCAACTTGAGGTGTTTGTTGAATCCGAACTTTGCAGTGCTTCTCCAGTCCCAGGTAAAATTTGATACACTGATTTAACAAATCTCCTCATTTTAAAAGCTGATTTTTAGCACCCTCTAGACCAGTACCTAACGCAGTTCTTCTTTTGCAGCGTGGTCTCTGTCCGCCTTGTTTTATCCAGCCGCAGAAATGCGGTCCGAGGTAAACCAAGGGGCCGTGACCGTCAAGAGTTCTGTAAGATCCAGTAGTCACCAGCGAGACTGTATCAACATAAGCACCAGGCTGCGCCCACAAACGAAGTCCCTGAGAAAGCCTGGAAGGAAAATGGCTATAATTAAAACCTGAAAGCAACGACTTCATAAAGAAGTAAACGAAGAGGCGGGTTCTTTGTAAATGATGATCTAAAAAGTGTTCTGGGTAGCGAGACCTCGTTTCAAATGTATGCGTTAAATAATAGGTGAACCATTTAACAGTTTGAACTGCACTGCACTGCTAATATCTTCAGGGGATTTTTTTTCCCGTGACAAAGGCGCCTTTGTTCCTGCTCTGTGCCTGGGCTCTGCCTTGGATATGAGTTGGAAACCCGATCGCCTGACACCGCTCCGAGTCTGCGAGCACAATGTGAGGCGTCTGCAGCCGGGATTAAATCGGGCCTTTTGTAGGAGATGCTGAGGGGCCATGTGACCCGGGAGAAGCGATGGTTATGGATGGCAGGAGATTTTTAACCCTTCGTGCCTGTGGCGGGGAACTCGGCGTGGGGGGGGTGGGGGTTGCTGCTGCCAGTGTTCGCATCTCGGTGCTCCTCATAAGGCGTTATTTGCTTTTTCCACAGGAATTACTCCCGATTGGAACACGCAGCAGCCCTGGCCATCCCCACGCAGCTGAAATCCGGCCCAGGTGGAGCTGGGGTCCCTGTCCAGGGGTGCAAGGGCGCTGGCTCCCC
>NW_010405008.1:1922-5354 GCF_000710305.1 Buceros rhinoceros silvestris | reverse complement strand
GCCCGCCTGCCGTGCCAAGCGCTCGCTGCCTTGGGGACAGCACCTCGCCAGTGTGTGTCGGCTGAGGCATGTTTGTTTTGAAACTGGACAAGTCAGGACTGTGAGCCGAGGTTTGCCAGTGGTGCAGGAATGTGAATTTTCTGTAAAATCTTGTGAAGTAACATGATGAGTAATAAATCCAGGAGCATCTTTATTCTCCTAGTGGCTTTCAGTTCCGGGCTCCCTGTTCTGCAGCATGTTTCTTGCCCACAGGATGTGCCGCTTGCTCTTCAGCCAGGACTGGGAGGTTGAGACCCTTGTGCAGGGAGCCCCAGGAATGAGAGCGTTCCCAAAGACCCGAGGGCTGGCGGTGGGAGCAGGCTGGCACGGTTCAGCGGGCATTAGGCAGCAGGAAAGAGCGGGGGATTCTCCGATGGGCGGCTCTGGGGAGAGAGACTGGCCCCAGGAGAGGCCCGTCTGGTCCACGCTGGGTGAGCCCCTGCGAAACGACAGCTCAAACCACACACCAGAGCCCGTGCCCAGCACGGCCCCGCTCTGCCTGGGCAGAGGGACAGTGGCTTGCAAGGGATAGAGGGGAAGGACGAGCAAAGGCAGCGTGTAAAATGTCACGGGGTTTCGGGCAGTGAGAAGGAGGTTCACTGAGGTGAACACTCTCGTGAAGCTAACGCTTAGGGAAGATTAAGTCATCAGGACTTTACAAAATAGCCTCTGGTTCTTTCCCTCCACAATCGTTTGATTTATAAGATGATGAAAAATGAATTAACTTCAGTGGTTTGGTTTGCTGGCATCGCCCACAGTGAGCCAGACTTTCCAGATGCTGAGGGATCGCTCCTGCTCCAGCAAGCTCACAGGAATTCCCACCTGGTTCAAGTTTAAGAAAACACAGAACAAAGTCAATCATACAAACGCCATCATAAAACACCGAGGAGAGTTAAATACCAAATATCCGTGTGGAGAGCTACTATTTTTTTATACAGGTTTCACTGAGTTATTTAGGAAATATAAAACTTTTACTGGTCCTGCAGCCAAACAAATTATTTTGTGCTGTACACGATCTAATTTATTTTTTCTCCCGTCTCCTCCAATCAAATGTGTAACCCTACGGTGTGCGTTTTAGGGATGGGAATTTGAAGGGGAAAAAAATCAGCCCAAGAAGTTCACAGTGGTACCGTTATCATAGATGGGAACGTTTGCTTTAGCGACTCCAGGTGTTTTAACTAACCATACAACCTCAGTGTTGCATTATTTTAGCATTATCCTGGTTTTTAGTGATCTAAATTAGAAAAATTTAAATGTGCTCAACAAGTACGCCTCAGTGCTGTCAAGTTTTTCACCAAACTAACACAAATGGGACCCAATATACTTAATTAACGCAAAAAAGCTGTTTGCAGCAATGGGAAAACATACCACCACGGTGAAAATATCCTGGTCCACACTGAGGTACCTGAAAAACCACAGAGGAACCATACGGAGCTGAAGGTCGCGGAGATGTAAGGAAATAAAGCAGGCAGCGAACCTTGCAGAAGAAAGAAACAGGAAAATCCTTGTGAAGGCAAGTTCTGAAATCGCTGCCGATTGCTGCAGGAAATGACAGGAACAGTTTTAGTCCCTTAACTCTTATTATTCAGTTATGCATTTTTAAAAACGGGAAGCAGTCAAGTGTCTGAAGGAATTTGGTTCAAACTTTCCAGAAAACAACATTGTTGGCAAAACTAAGCACGAAATATTTACATTGGGAAGGCGAACTCCTCAGAAACCGAATGCAAATGGGGTTTTATAGATGAACTTCTCTTTCATCTCATTACAAACGAGTCACCTCCGTGCATTCCAGCAGGGAAGGGCAAGAAGAGACCAAGGAGGTCAGATCCCTGGACATCTTTACATGACGCCTTTCAGCGTGGTCCCCAGTGCCACCCGGCTCGGGGGGCCAGCACCGTCTCCGTCCCCAAAGCAAACCCCCACAGCCCTTTCCCCCTGCGTGATGCAGCCCTTCACCTGCGGCTGCTCCGGCCACTGTGGGCACAGCCCGGCCATGAGGGACCCCGGGAGCTGCACCCCTGCCAGAATAGGGCGTTTCCACACCCAGAACTCCTCACCGTTCTCGGGAACTAAAGCGGGTGTGCACCAATGGACATCATCCCCCTCGGAGGACCGCCCGCCCTCGTGGTGCTGCTCCGCAGGCACGGTTCACGGCACTGCCGGGCTCATCCAGTGCTTTTCTGTACTCGCCTTCTGAGTCGCCCAGACACCAGGTTCGCTGTAATTCTGGGAAGGAGGAGATGCGATAGGTTCCCCAACCGTTCCAGACAGCAACGCTGAAAACTTTCCCCATAACATCAGCCACCAGACATTGAGACCTGTCCTTCAAAGCACTCAAACTCCTTTCACTGAATATCCCTGCTAGGAGCACGAATCACTGCCGAGAAAAACCTACTGGCTTTTTTGCGAAGTAACCGTTGGGATTTGGGCTCTAAAGACAGGGCTCATCACTTGGGCTGGTGCGCGACGTGCAGTGGCAACCAAATGCTTTTTTTGTGTTGTTCCAGATGGCTGCGCTCCCAAACGCTGCAGAGGTTACTGAGTCGCGAAAATCTGTGTACCTGGAGCCTGAGACGTTAATGAAATGGCACCTTTTTGGAGCTGGGGTATGAACAGCGCAGAGCAGTGAGCTGTGGGCTGGCGGGGTGGAAGGGTTGAAAGGGCTGCTCGCTCCTCGCAGGCTGGGCTGCAGCTTCGCTAGCATATGGGCTTGTTTTGTACAGTTTATGTGGTGGTTTCTTCGTTAGATTCTCAGTGGTAATGAGCCCACACAGTTGAATGCTGCAGGGAGAAAAAAATCATTCTGAATAGGTTTGCTGAATAATTATGAACTGAGCTGAACTCTTACATTTGCTTACTAATTGTATGGTGCGTGATGTTTTATGTATGATGCATTCATTTTGTTAAAAAGGAATTTTTTTTTTTTTTTTTGCTGAGCAGCAACTTTTCTCAGTGCAAGTTAAACTGGCACACTGGAGAGAGCTGAATTCAACTCTGGTGAATCGATGTTGTTTGAATTATTTTTTTAAAAACATGAGCCCCACCATTTGGTTTTCAGAGTTTGCAATACGAAACCCGAAATTGTGCTATTGTCTTCAGAGTTGAAATAAATGAATCCCCTCAACTTTGGCTTTGGCAGGAGCAATTACTATTGTTAATTTAGAAAATAATGCCCTGCAGCAACAACTATTTAAATAATGCCTTTCCCCAGGATGACCAAAACCCAAAGATTGAAAGTAAAAATATGTTTTCCCTACTCAGTAGAATTTGAGAGGCTTCCTTCTCCTTGGCAGGGTGACTGTGACCCGTGGAGACCGAAGTGCTCCCTATGGTGGCGGTCACGGTCCGGGGCACCCTCCCACTAGCGGGGAGCGGGGAGGTGCGGGCAGGGCG
>NW_010405008.1:0-1896 GCF_000710305.1 Buceros rhinoceros silvestris | reverse complement strand
GTAGACCTAAGTGCTCCCTATGGTGGCGGTCACGGTCCGGGGCCCCCTCCCACTAGCGGGGAGCTGGGAGGTGCAGGCAGGTCAGCAGCCCCGGGGTGTGTTTAGCCCAGAACATGTTCCAGGTGAGAAACCAAGGTTGAGCCACCTTCTGACATTTAATAAACGGTGAACATTTTCTCCATGAGCTCCTGGAAGGCTGCAGCTCATACAGGCCTGCCTCATCCAACCAACTTGCTGCTTTTACTGCCTCCCTATTTCAGCTGACACTATTTCCATACTTGCCAGACTCCTCCCGAGCGGCAGCCGGATCTGGGCAGCGCTGCCGGCGAGTTACCGTGTCTTAAGATTTCCTCAAGGCAGATAGTGATGCTGGGACCTGATCAGCGGTGGGGGAGCAGAAAAAATTTCTGGTGAAGCAGGTTGGGACAGGAATGGCAAGCCTGGCCGCTAGCCCGGGCAGGGACACATGTAGCTCCTGCTGGTGGGCATGGGCCACCATGCCCAGGAGGAGAGAGGACGATTAGCGCTTGCCCAGAAGCATCTGACATGGTCAGCCCACGGACCAAGGGAGCCTCCATCCTTCTATTTGTATTCTCCTTCCCAGCATCGCTCTGCTCTACCAGAGAGACCTTGCTTACTCTGCTTGAGGAGCAAAAGCAGTCTCAATCTTCTAGGAAATGCAAGGCAGACCTTCTAAATCAGTAAAGACCTGTCTTCTCTGAAGCTTTTAGTCTCTTCCATGGAAGCCAGTGTTACTGGAGGTATCTGTGAATGTGCCGGATGGAGTCTGTTTTAGAAAAGCTCTGCCATTTCTGAGAGGCCTGAGGTCCTTTGACATCAGCAAAAGTCATTCCTCACCACAGAAATCTAGCTGCCTTACAGGAGCAACTTTCTTCCACAACACTTGTGACACAACTGCCATCGTATCTGTGGTGCCGAGAGAAGAGACCGTTTCCCCAGAGAAGTAGAAGAAACACAACAATGAAGCCATGACGAAAAGGGTCAACCATACACGAAACCCACCGTCAGTACAGGAGCAAGTCACTACCTGCAGTAACGCCCCTGACAGGTAGCTTGTCCCACTGGCATGTGGTATCTTACACAGCAAATTTTTAGGCCGTTCTAGGGTGGGCGCACCAACAAACAATGGATTCTAGCCAAGGTAAGAGCAGTGAGACTTCTCCAAGGTGGATGCGTCACCCACCGGTTCATCCAGCGAGGGCTGATCACGCTCCTTGCTCACGTTGAAGACTTGCTGGCCAAACAGCCTCAGCCCTATTGTGCGATTCTGTACTGGCAGGACGGGCATTAAATCACCAATATTGCTTTGGTTTACAGTGCTCTTGCTCATTCTGTTGTGCTTGCTGTTTTGATTGGCACCCTTAAAACTGATCCAGCCTTTTTCCTCTTTTCAAAATAATCCAGTTTTCAAATCAGATGCTATTTTTGCCAGAAAGATACTGGGTAATAAGTGAACTCTAGTTTACACAACAGCTTATTACCATTTCAAGGCAGTAACAAGTTGAAGAGCGGAGTGCATGCTGTGTCTGAGCGCGGGGGCGAGTCGGGGTCCACTTCTCGGTGCAGGACCTCCGTGCCCTGCGGGCTGGCCCTTGGCAGCCGCAGCCCGGCGCTCGGCAGACCCGCTGCTCTCACTGTTTGGAAAACATCTCCCTGGCAGCAAAACGCCAGAGGGTGTTAATGTCACTTCCGCGAGGTGCAAACCTCAGACAGTCCCACTGTGTGACGGGAACTGCTCCCCCACCCACGCGGACAGGCGAAAGCATCCTCCTCGTGTCCCTCCTCCCGCCTCGCTGCCCGCGGACCACACGCCGGGGCACCGACACCCCGCGCTGTCCGTGCTGGGAGCCCCGAGCCCGAGCCCGAGCGTGCCCG
>NW_010405007.1:468-780 GCF_000710305.1 Buceros rhinoceros silvestris | reverse complement strand
TTTGCCTTGTCATTCATCATCAACCTCTCTCCCAGCCTCCCTCACCCTTGCCCCCCTTCGCCTCCCCCAGGGGCAGTAGGGAAAAGACTGGGAATCCATCCGAGGAGTAAGACGCGGGGAAAAAGGGTCGGATGGAGATGTGGCCGAGGCGCGAAGCAGCAAAATAAAAGCAGCTGCATGCAGAACAAAGGTGCTGGAGGGTGGCTTTTGGTAGTGGAGCAGAACCTCGTAAATGGGAGATTTCCGTTCACAAGACTCCGCTTGTACAGTTTCTGTCCTGCCCTTGAACTGACAAGTGAATATCTGCATCGC
>NW_010405007.1:0-295 GCF_000710305.1 Buceros rhinoceros silvestris | reverse complement strand
CAATGAGCCTGGCTCGGGGAGGGAGCGCACAGCCCGTCAGTCAGTTGCTAAGTACGTAAAAGGGGAAGATTTCAGCTTTCCAGCAGAGCCCCGCTCTCCGATACAACATTTACTTTGGGAGCCCGAAGAAATGCACGGAGTGTTTATTACGGAGAGTGCCGGAGCAACTCGCATTTGCGTGATTAGGAGCAAGCGGAGGAGCGGCCGTGGTGCGGAATATCAAAGCGAGACCGTCTTGGCAGGGCTCCCAGGCAGGGCTTTACTGGCACCCGCGGGATTCCGCGGAGCAGGGCGA
>NW_010405006.1:0-7550 GCF_000710305.1 Buceros rhinoceros silvestris | reverse complement strand
GGAAAATGCCTCCCTTCTCAAACCGCGACACTGATGTGACAACTTGTTCTCACTAATAATATTGTACAGATTTTCCAACTTCGTGAAAAATGTAGAACTTCTTTTCTTACCAGGATTACTAAGGCACCCACAAAACAGAGAGCAGTAGCTACCCAAAATAAAGATTTATTACAACCAAAGATTACCTGCACTCAACAGAGTAAAGTAAATTACAAGTTCAGATGTCAGGTGGCTATATAGCACTGTACAACTAATTTCTAAGTTTTGCAAATATTCTTTTTAGAAAGATGAACCAAAATCTGTGCACACTCACTCATAAAAGGGAAAACCTCGCACTCAAGGGTACCCAGAAACAGAGTCACTCATCTAAGAGGAAGTGAGGTCTCACTCAAGTATGTATCCGGAAGAAATATGTATCTAGAAGAAATATTCTCTCGTCAAAAGGGGAGGGTGAGGGCTCACTCAATCCCAGGAAGTTTCGTCGGACGGCATCCTGATCCAAAGGGAGACATCCCAACTGCAGACCCACTTCTCCGAGGAGCACCAACTCAAATTGAAGGTCTCCATTTATACCCTAGTCAAGTCTGAGCTGTGGTCATTCTAATTAGCTAGAGGCAAGAGTACAACAAAGGCAGGCTAAGGGCCTGACATAAAATAATTAATTTTTAATGGCCATGAAGCCCCGATCTTTATGATAAGGTCTTCGCCAAGGCCTGATCCTTGTCAGGTCTTCGGTAAGGCTGGTCATTGACAGGTCTTTGTCAAGGCAGGTGCATCTGCCACACTAAGAGATACAAATCGGGAAAATAATCGGTCACATTTGCCGCCTTCGTGAATATAAACCAAACAACTATATCTTAATAGGTGTCTGCTTCCTATTAACTTTAAAAATTAAGCCAATATTTGTATATTTCATAGAAAGGAGAAATTTGATAACATCAGAAAGTTTTTAAGATCACTTTACGTGATGCTTGAGAAGCTATGGGTTTTTTTTACATAGGAAGTATGTGCAGATTGTTTTAATATGGCCGAATCACAACACAGAGACATATAATCTGCCTTAAACTTTCACCATCATCTAAAGATTTTTGGCAATAAGATTTTTTGGGGCAAACCTGTACTGCAACTGTCAAGGTCAACAGTGTTAAACACCACTGCTGCAAGCGCAGTACATCGTGAGTAACCTGACAAAAATTGCTGTTAACGAGCTGGTAAAAAAGGACTTTATCATTTCTTACCACCTGACATTAGGTCTCTGCTTTCTCTGTCTGGTGAAGACAATGGAAGCGACTAGTCACAGCATCCCTTTCTGAGACTCTGCCCGAAGAGCAGTTCCTAAAGTGCAATAGGCCCAATGTCATCAAAAGTCATGTGGACTTTTGACTAGACTTGGGCCTGTTTTTTTCACGAACTGGAATTGCTGGTTCTCCTGCTCTTTTTTGGTCTCTGTTCTTTCTCCATTTTGCAGTCTGAAAGTTTCTTCTACAATTACTATTTCTGTAACAGTTTTGACTTCTTTACTTTCTGACTAACACTGTGTGTATCAGTTGAATACTGATGTGGAGTTCGGTGTTAAAGGTACCCTGCCTTGGTGCATAAAGTTGTATGGTCTCCAACACACGCACCTCCAAATACACATGATTTTAAGCACCAGGCTGGCTACATAAAGTTTCTTCTCAATCAGGTGTGTAAGATTACACACTTCATGTCCAGGATGATAATGGGGAACCCAGGGCTATAAGCAACTAGTTTTGGAATAATAATTATTGAATTAAATGTTTATTGTTTCAGCCACACTAATAAGAATTTCTTGGATTTGCTTACCAGATGTGTGTAATTTTTTGCCCACAGCAAGACTTTGAGCATAATGAACAATCTTCATACCTGGTTATTACAGCTTGGAACAGCTAAAGTTCCGCATCTTGAATACTAGAGAAGAGAAAGGAATGACTACAGATGTGAAGTAAAGGGACAGCCACAGATATGTTCTTCATGTTATGTGCATCACATCTGTACTGGATTAAATGAAGAATCTTTGGACAGTTGCTTTGTCCATGCTAAAACACATTGTTCAGAATATACAGTAATTTTCTAATTGTAGAAGTTTTTCTCAAGTCATATCTCAAAAGCTAGCAAGGGCACAAAACCAACACTATATCTGAAGTCCAAACTACCAGTAAACAGAAATCAAAACACATAATTCAAAAATAAAACCCCTAAATTACAGAATTAACTGAAACTTAAAAGTCAGAGTTCACTTTTGCTGTGACTGTTGCAACAAAGCTTACTTTTTGCAAGCATTACCTCCAGTATCCATCTATTTTCACATGGATAATCCTCTGTCTTGAACCAAAAAACTTTGCAAATTGCTACTGGGGCCAGTGTTTTACTTTGAATGTTAAAACTACACATAAAGTACTGTCGGTGGTCTTTCAATTTAAAAGCCTCTGTGAGAAGCACGGTCAAAGCTTCTGTCTGAGCTTGATCCAATAACAATCAATGTTGTGTGGGAGTTTCTCCCCTTATAACATTTGATTTTGGATCAGGCACTTGAACAGTTATGCATTTAAAGTAGCACTTTGCCAAAGTAGAATGCTTACTCTGTAAACATGCATAACTTTATTCACAGAAAAAATTCTGTTAAATGTTCTTTATGTAAACAGAACAAAATTTGCACATAAACTTAGTTTGGACTCAGGCAAAAAGGGATAGTACATTTATTATTTGTGCTGATATATACAGGTCTAGGATTTATTGTTTGTGACAGAGACACGAGAAGAAAACAGTAAGGGCTAGTAATCAAATTGTTCCATTATGCTTTGTTAGTGAAACTATATGCCCAGTATACGTCTTGGAGAAGTCAGGAGGTCCAGTTCTTACCCAGGGCTAAAACCTGTACTTAAAGCTAATCTCACGATTAACTTCAGTGCATGGAGATTTTGGCAAGATTTGGTACATAAAGTAATGCTGGAAAATAGGCTTCTAGAATGATTTAAAAGAATAGTAGCTAAGTTCCTTAAGGAGCAGTATGTTCTCTCAGCTGTTTTCATTTATTGCATTGATTAACACATCAGCATAACATTGCTACAGTGGTGTATCCTACAACCTGCATACTCACAGGTCCCAAGAAATACAGACATTCAAATCTTGCATTCTTTCCTGCTTGCTGTCCTCTTTTGTATTACGCATTACCTAAGCTTAGATCTTGTATTCCTTTTGATCCCTTCTTAACCTTGCCAGATACAGCCTTTGGAGATAAGTTTGCTGTACTATGTAAATAAAACTGCAAATATAAAAAAACAACCATCTAAAAGAATATTTCCAACATTTCAAAGTGTCTCTTATAATCTTTGAACAAATGTTTTTAGGACATTCAGAAATTATGGAAATTGTGCTACTATTATTTAACATTCTTGATTTTTTTAATCCATGGATTGCCATGATACACCTTACTAAAAAAACCTGTACTCTGACACAATCTTCTAGTCTTCAAAATTCAAGTTGAAGAGTGAAACCACCAGCAAAAGATAAACCTGTTAGATGGCACTTTAGAATGACTTAATTAGTACCTGTTAGAATATTTCCGTCTGAATATCTACCTAATGTTTAAAGCACGTCATCTCAACTGGAAAACGTCCAAGACAGAACATATTGCTATGTTCATATGTAGCAATATGGAGGAAAAAAACATTAGCCAGGTCTCTAAAAGTAGATCCTTCCCACTGGAAAAAAAAAAAAAAGAAAAGAAAAATGCCATTAATTCAAAGGGATCAGTTTCTTATGAGATCTCGAAATACTTAAGAACAATCAAATTTGTTGTATAAATTTGTTGTATAGTTTTGAGAGTTTAAAACTGGGTAAATCAGATTAGTCCTTGTAGAATACCTGAACTATTTAGATGAAAGAACTCGTGGGAGGGACATCAAAGGTTGCCATGAACACTTCAACTTAAAACAAGTCTGCTCAGTGTCAGACATTTTGAAGCGGTGCTCTATCAGTTACATTTCCACCACAGATATGTTGTCCCAGATCTTGTGGAATCCTTTATCTGATGTGTAAGCCCATAACACACTGAGTCAAGGTATCAGATATTTATTTGCAATTCTGTGCAGAAAGCGGTGCTAGGGGCGATTCCCACAAAGTTAGCACACTGATTGTTGAAACAGTCCCACATTTATACATTGTAAATTAACATAATTAATGTATTCATTGTTTATCAGCTCATCATAGGTAATTATGATCCTTATCTTAAAGCTGATTGGTTTATAGTTTCTCTGTCATCATTTAAATGTACAGTCAGTTTTAATTTTACTGCACAAACTTAGTGGGTGGAGGTCTTCAAGCAGAGGCAGGTATCCTAACTTCCAGAGGTGTGTTTTTCATATTATAATGTATTACAATCAGCTTACGGTAGTTAAAGGTTACATCCAGATTCTATCATTAATTACTAAGTGTTTGTATTCTGTTACAGCTTCTACCCAGACCTGTTAAAACAGTGCTTAAGTCTGATGCTAACAATGGTTGCCTAGAGATTAATTGTAGTATTTTGATCTTGGACACCTTTCATTCTAGTTGTCATGGTCACCAAACAGGCTCTTCATGGTTCCCTAACTTTGTGCTTCTGTAGTTGACTGATTCTGGTCAATTTCAACTTTTTCTTGACATCAAATACACTATAGTTGCAAATCTTCCTGTTCAACCCCTTACTCCTACATTAAACAGAAAGGTTCTTGCTTGTCAAATGCAAGGGCTAAGACCAAATCACATGTATATTGTAAACATACTGCATGGCTCTGGAATATTTTCCTAATTTAATGTGGTCTCTGCCTTCTCCAGAGTGTTTCCCTGAGCCCTTCATTTACTCTGTTCTGTAGAAACACCTTCTCTCTTCACTACTTCTCTCAATTTTCTTCCTTCAAGTTATTTACATACTGCAGACAAGGTTTTAGAATATGGCCTAGTAGATATTTTAGTCAGAAGAAAGCACAAAATTTTTATCTTCTTGATTAGTTGACTTGTTGACAACGATGATTTTTTTCACCACAGTTCATTCTCTGGGTAACATTTCACTGAGGATAAATAGCACTGTGTGTTTCCTGCTTTTTGACTTAGATTTGGTCATCCTTAGAGTTAGATCAGCAGACACAATCAAAAAGCTGGCACAATTTAGAGTCTATTTTCCCTGCCGTAATCCTTATTTGTAAAAGTAAGTTGGTTATACTACTGCAACAGAAGTCACATAGGATTTTCCATGTGTTGCTGTGGGCATCATGGAAAGAGATTTTATGGATGTCTAGATTTTGTCTGTAATAATATCTGTGTATTTTATGGATGCCTATAAGGCATTATAGGCATTTGTTACATCTGAAGTTCTTTAAGAAGCAACTCATTCGCTTGGCTTCTAGCTTTAGCAGAAAAAGGAACTAGTACTGGAAAATCCAGTTCTAACCCTTATCTGGACCCTGTTGGAGTTGAGTTGAGCCTGAAGAAGTTCCAATGTAACAGAGGAATCAAAGGGAACAAGTTCTGTTATAGCTGTCACATAGTTCTGTAAGATACTGATATTTATAAGCTCTTTATAAGTTCTCGAAGTTGAATAAATTGCACAGCTGGGAAAAACTGCAAATCTCCTATGTCACCTATCTCATTGCATGATGAGAATTAAACAAATAAAAGTGACCGTAAGAACATTTTTCTTCCAATAAAAAAATTTTGCCTCTGTCATCAAAAAAATTCTACTGAGATTTTACTGGAAATTTGTCACAGTCTCCTCAATTAAACTTCACTGCTGAGGCGGTTGAAGAGCTTCACCACGGAGTGAATCACTCAACAATTCCATCATTACCTCTTTAAATGGCAGCACTGACAGATCTGTGTCCTTTTCTGCTTATCAGAGACTAGCTAGAGTCAGTCAGATTGTCCCAAAGCACCTCTGATGTGCTACTGCATTCCTGGCAAATGTCACACAAACCAGAGCACTTCCTCCTTCTATACTGATACACAAATTCAAAAGCCCAATTATTTATCTTAGCTTTCCTTTCAATCCCCACTTATATATAATATTAATGTTATCTATTTTACTCTCTTTTCAAGTAGGTTTCAATAAAATACAAAAATACTGGTCTGTCTCAATTAATTTGGTTTATTCCAGATATTCTTTTTTTCATTTTATGGTTTTTTTTTTTTTTAGGTCAACACAGTTTGAAAAATGTTATGGATTTTTGTTTCTTGATGTGATTAATTACAGTGTAAGAAAGGTAAAGTTTACCTTCTTTCAGTAAAATTTTCACTTCATTGATGTCACTGACAACACATAAAGTCAAGTCAAAGGGAACTCTGTCATCATCTACAGCAGAGGAAAAATTTTTGCCACTCTCTGGAAATGTAAGGAAGGATAAATATTAGTTCCAAAACAGACATTTGACCTTGTTAATCTGTGAATTCCTGAGGATAATTCATTAGAGGATTGGAAAAATTTAATAAAGCCCAGCTTCTTAATACAATCCCTTAAAGCAAACATTTAAGATACAAATGGAAATGGTATTGGTAATGACAATGAGAGCTAATTATTTGCTCCCTGATGAGCCTTGCAGATTTCAATAGCTCACATCCAGAGTAATTCAGAAAGAACACAATATTTACAAAGGACACTAGTGTAAGCAACTAAAAGTTTGTCTATGCTGTGGTTCTACATCAGCTTAATCATGTTTTTAGAAACTACTACAAGTAACATTATCTGTTTATGTCTCGGGAGTGTGTGGTCTGAAGTCTTTGAAGTAGTGTTGGACTCAACTAATCCTTCGGTCATTTTATTGTTTGTTCCAGAAGTTAATGATCACATTCTGATATAGGTCATATAGCCAATCTCTGTAAGAGAGCATAAATATGAAATCAGGCTCCGTGCCATTCTATGGGTGTGAATTTTCCTATTCAACAATAAGGTGTCCTGAGGAAGAGTGGTCTAAAACCTTGCAGTCTGCTATAAACACATGCCCCTCTTCTGCTTGTCCTTTGGTGGTTGTAGAGAGAACCTCTGCAGACTGCCATCCTTATAAAACCTCCGAGGCTTCTCAAAATATGTTTACATTTTGCTCACACAGAGCTGCACTGCTGTGTTATGGATAAAGCTATTCCTTATAATGAAACACAAAAAGGAGAGCTTTCAGAGTCACGCCTAGACATCGATGCTGATCATATCTTAAATGCTACTGAAAGCTCAGTGGGGAGAGAGAGAGGAAGGCAAACTGGGAACCCACATTGCCCATATTAAAAAAAAAAAAAAAATTAAACTCTTCTCCAAAAGCTGCAATGTTTCTAGATGATCTCTTTCAGTGCAAATTACATGAAGCATGAGCATTGTTCCTTTGATTGCCAGTATTACCTAACAGTGAGCTCTATATTTGACCCAAGTATGAGTTCTTCCAAACATCATAAGGACTGTTTCAGGCATACTAAAAAGCCCACCTCCCCTCTTTATTTTACTATGCTCAGCTAAATTCTCTGCACCTATGATGAAAAAAATCAAAACGTTACTACTTAGAGCACAAAAT
>NW_010405005.1:0-16632 GCF_000710305.1 Buceros rhinoceros silvestris | reverse complement strand
CTGTGGGTTTATTTTTTGCTGTTTCCGCCCTCTTCCAGCGCTGCTTTCTCTTGCAGATGCTGCAGGTGGGGGCAAAGGGAGCGGTGTGATTGCCTGGGATCTTGGGGCATCTCTGTCTTCACCTCTCAGCTGCTGCTCCAGCGCTGCTGTTGCTAAAGACTTTTGTAACTATCGACTCCAGTACAATTTCGATGGAAAATGAAGGTAAAGGTCTCCTCAGAGTCTCTGACCTCACTGGAGCTAAGAGGATTTTTGCATGCAGTGTGGTGACAACTCCTGCTGGTGCGTGTGTTCGTTTCACCCTTCCAGGGCTTTGCAGGGCTGCGCTCAGGGGTCAGTCTCGCGGTAGCAATTTTGTTCCGCGTTTTGTAGTTTAAGAGTGGTGGGACCGTTGTTTTCCTTCATTTGTACTGCTGCTTGTTGCACGAGTCACCAGGCGGATTTTATTCTCTCTGGACAGGTTCCCAAAATGCCCGTTGCGTGTGCTGGTGCTCTGCGCCTTTGGAACAGCAGTCTCTTGTGCTGTGTAGATTGGAGCTGCTGAGCATTAGTTACTTGGTATTTGCTGTGATTTGTATGGTTTTATTAAATTGCATCTTTGAGGGTGAGATTGATTTTGCGTGGAATTACTTTTATGTGTGTTTTGTGTTCTTAAGAATGACTGAACTTTGCTCTCTTGGACAGTATTTAATTGAAAACTGAAGTTTTGAGTTCTGCTGCTTGAAAGATGAAGCTGTAAGCTCTGCATACTGACAGAAGTTGGTCAGTTGGGCTTTCTCCTTCTTGTCTAGTTTGGAAATGACTTAATCCAGGGGGTTATTTTGGTTTGCCACATTGGTCTTCCTTTTTTGCTCTGGGAACCTTAAAAGCCCTTTTGCATCGGTGAGAGGGACTGTGAGCTTCATTGGTATTTCCCCTTTCTGTTTGACTCTGAGTGTTGAAAATCTCTAAAAATTTATGATTGAGTATGTTAGAAAAGAACTGTTGATTCCCCCCCAGCCCCCCTTATGTCATCAGTATTCTTTGAAGATGGATTTTTTAGGTGCCTGCTGGATTTCCGCTGTCGTAGGTGGTTACGTGAGACAGAGAAGCTGCTTTTCCTCCAGCCCCGTTCTGAAGAGAGAGGTGCTTTCTCAAGAGTTGGGCTGGAATAAAGGACCTGACCGAGTTTGTGGGGCAGACTGACTCCGCTGTCTTCCACGGTTGGATGTTGTTCTGTTTTGGAGGACGGTTGTCTTCCGTGATGGGAAAGTCATTGTATGGTGAAGTCCAGCCTCTGTTGAAAACGACGTAGGTGCTTGTAATCTGTCATTTCGGGACTCTCTTCTGCCTTTGAAGTCGCGTTTGGATATTGAGCAAGAGGTGGCAGATGTTTTCCCCCCACCCCGTCTTTGTGTGAATATTCCAGATGGGCAGTGATAAGGTGGTTTGGAGCACTGATGCTTCCTGTGTTGATTCAGTATCCCAAGCAGTGGTGGACGTTTGCTCTAAGTGTGAATGTTTTGTCCCAAGGCTTCCTGGTTCCTGTCTCTTGTGTTGGGATGATTAAACTTCTGCAGAGTTTCACCTGTCTCGTGGTAGTAGGGACGAGAGGCTTTCCCATGCAGGAAGGTTCTGCTTAGCTCAGTAAAGCTGTGACTTGGAGGAACGCTGTTTGTGTGGCTGTTGGTGCAGTGAGGTGTTTGGAAGCGAATGCGGTGATGACGTTTCTTAAGCAGAGCTTTTTCTGCAGCTGTAGGCAGTGGAGAGAACTTGCGCAGACAAAAGCTAACTCTGCCTCCAAACCAGGCTTGCTCCTTTCTGCATCTCTCTGCTGATGCTTTTCAGCCATTTTAAGTAATTTTCTGTGATTGTAGTCTGAATTCTTTTTCTTTATCGCCATCTTTCAAATTGCGATGGGTTCGTTGCTGTGCAGAGGATTGTCTCGTAGAAGGCTGCCTTTCAGTAGGAAAACAAGGAGCGTGGTTTAGGTTACAGTGACTCTGAGGTCGGAGGAGGATCACACACACAGGTCGTTGAGCAGTTCTGCTCTGTTGCAGAGTGCCAGTAGAAGAGCTCAGAGTAACATTTTCCCAGCCGTGAACCAAAGATTTTCCCGCAATTGAGGGGAAGGTTGGTACAAAAACTCAGGACAGACTTGCCCCGAGTACTGAAAACACCATGTGGTGATTCTGAAATCCTCCTTAATCTTCGCTGTTTGGAGTCCCAGTTAATTGCACTTAATCTTCAGAGACGACTGTTAACTCCAGCCTGGGGCCTGTCTGTAGTAACTGCAGGATGATTTTCACAACTGGATGAATAGTGAGATATGTCAAGAAATTTCTTTTCTTTGTAAAAGGTGCTTTAGTGCTGCACATAATCCTGAGATGACAAATGAACCATTGTTGTTTGTCATGCGCTTGAAGTGCAGTTGAATTTCCTAATGAGTTTCCTGATGAATGTGGGCTCAGTTGGGAACTGAACAGATCCGGTATCAGCCAGTAGATTTTGGGTTTGGGGGGTGGTGTTGGCGTTAGCACCCCGGGGGAGCTCATCAGGGGTGAGGCGGCTGGGGCGGAGCGTGTGTGCGTGCAGCTGACTGACTGCAGAGGGGCAAGGGACGCCCGCGGCAGCAGGGGCTGGGAAGCAGTTTAAATTGGTCCAGAGTGGCATCGTCAGTTGTTGGCGAAGGTAACGCCCAAGTAATCAGAACTAAACGTGGGATGGGAAACGTTCAGAATTCTGAAATGCACTTGGTGTTATCGCAGCGGTTCACGGTCCTCTTGATGTGTAGATGATTTAATAAACCAACAGGTGAAACCAGAATTGTGATATTCCTTGATTATTGTTTCTTACCAGCTGCAGCTTGCAGAAAATTGGAACCCAGTGCTTTACGTTGGCAAAAAAGTCACATCTCTTCTGGTTAACTTGGAGGATAAGGTGAGAGGAGATTTTTTTTTTTCAAGAAGTGGAGAGTCTTCACTGCCTTCTTCTCTTTTAACGGTGCTTTGGTAACCGCTGAGGTAGCGTTGCTCTCGGCCTGCATTAGAGCCCAGGTTTCCGTTTCAGTTGGACAGTGTCACCTTTTCATTGGCTGTTGGAGCGTTAGGTAGTTTCAGTCTTCCCTTTCCCTTCTTTTTCCCGTGCAGATAAATCAGAAGTGTTGGTGTTGCAATAATGTAGAAGAGGTTTAACATGGAGCAGGCGGGAGTTCAGGCGTCGCAGAATGTATGTTTGGTTATTTTGCCTGCTTTGTAACTGCTTTACAGGAAGAGCCTGGGGGGTCATCGCTTCTCAGTGGGTCAGGAGAAGGAGAGGTGTAAGGAGGGCGCCGACAGATCTCAGGGTAGCTGCTCACTTACCAGAGGAGAAGCAAATGTTTTCGCTTTCTTTTTTTGGTGAGGAGCAGCAAGTATGTGGTGATCTCAGGGTGCTCCTCTGTGGGACCGAGGGCAGTGGTCTCGTTACGGCTGGAAGAAGACGGGGTTCCTGTGGGGTGTGGTGGTGGTTGAGTTTGGCTGGCTGGGGGGGAGGATAGCCCAGCCCTCCTTTCCCCTTGCCCCTGTTGACAGCTCTCTGGGGAATTAGGGAGTTGAAAGGGCTGGGGAAGCCTCCAGCTGATGTTGAGAGCAGCGACGACAAAGGACAAAGGCCTTTTGCACAAGCAGACCATTGCCTTGACTCGGTTCCATAATGGTGGCTTCAGTTCGGTGTGAATCCGCCCGAGGACCGTGGGGGAGTTCTGCGGGAGTGGAGGAAGTTGATCGTTTAGCTGAGACCTCTTCTGGAGCTGGCGAAGGAGTTTGGGTGATGCTTAATTGACACTGGGTGGCAAAACTGGCTTTTGCAGTGTGGTTTGTAGGAACTAGAAGGACTGATAAAGTTATAATGCAGGGAAGAGAAGGGAAATAAAATGCAATAATCTACGCAGAAACTTGGGACAGGCGTCTGTTCCTAGTTATTTGTTTTGTGAACATTCTGCTCTAAACAATTAGGAGGGATAAAATGGATAATGGGTTAGCAGATGCAGCCTGCAGAACCTTTTAGAAAGGCTTTTAAAGTATTTTAAAGTCATAAATCTTCTGCAGCACTTTTTTCTGCATGCATAATTCACCAAAGAACGCTTGGTGAGTGTGGTGTTGCTGCTTTCCTGATAGTAACTGTACGAAAGCTTATTGCCAGAAGAGGAGTAATTGCCCAGTGAGTTATGTTCGCCTCTAAATTGGCACTGACGCTTGCTTGGGCCTGAGAACTGTTGTAAACAGTCAGCTCAGGATTCTTTTTAATTGGGATTTTATTGTCACATGATGAGGAAACTGCAGAGCTGTCAAGGATACAATCAGCGATTGGGTCTTGGGGCTTCATTCGTTATTCTAAACAAATAAATACTGAGCGAATATTTCTGCTGGTGTTTTTGCTTGATACAATTTATAGCAACTAAAGCCTGCATGTGCCGTAGATCCCTTAGGGGTATGTCAGAGGGTGCTGGAATTCTTCACTGGTGTTTGCTGTCCAAGTGCCGCCCTTTGTTTTGAGAAGCTTGGCCCCTCAAGCTGTGCCCAGGCAGAAGCGACTATCGGAGTGGAGCCACGTGACCTTACTTCTAAGCTGAAATGTTCTCTTCTGGAAAGCTAGCAACTCTCTGGCGAGATAAGCGACTGATGTTTAGACCCAAAGTCTTTTGGCCTTCAATTTCTAAACGGCTTCATGTGAATCGGGATTAAAGCAGAGGCGTACGCCGTTTGAGGACATCCTCCGGAGCGTGCAGCAGTGCTCTGGATGGCAAACCTTCTGTAGCGGTTGGCTACAGAGTTTGAACGTCTGGCGTTCTTAGGTTTCATCTCAACGCTGCGTCAGTGAGCAAAAGGAGGGTAAGGTGGTGGTGGGAGGTTAGTCTGAATTTTCCTTGCCGTTCCTCCACGGTGCTGCAGTCAGGACAGGGTATTGTGATTTGTGTGGAATGTTTCCTCTAGATGCAGGGCAGGCGGCTGTCATTCACAGGGCTCACCAGATAACCCCGTGGAATATACCTCCATTACAGCAACCTGCCCGGCTTTGCTGCCGCGCTGGTAGCCTCAGCTGAACTAGACGTCCTACTTTCCTGTTGTCTGAATTAAAGAAGAAAAACAGGTGAAACAGCCTGAAAGACTAAGATGTGTTTCAGCTTATGGAGATGTGTTTCTCACAGAAGTGGCTTTTTAGAAGGTATTTTTAGTTCGTAAGTATTTTTAGTACTTGAAAATAGTTCTCGAGCTTTATAGACTATTGTAGACTTAATAAGGTGGATGTTAAATGGAGCATCTTAGTCTTTATTACTGTGCCTGGAGTAAATGGGATTGGGGGTAGGTCTCTTAAACATTTTACAGTGTTTAGGATTGGGCAGACGCTGAGATTTAAGATAGTCGGTGTTGATGTTCAGCTTTCTGTTCCTCACTTGATCGGATGCGCAGAAGCCTTGGGTACCGGGGAGTCTGGTTCTGCGTTCTGGCCAGTTGTGGGCATGGTGGAAGTCCAGAGCGCCTCTGGAATAGCACTGGAGTACAAGGCAGGCTTTTTCAGGCTCGCGGGGCGGCTGAGCAGGTTGTTCTCATAATCTGTGTATTTCTGTTTCTTTGGTGAATGGGTGGTGCCTGTGCCAGGTTGCATATCACCCTTTTCCCATAAAGTCTTAAGAAATAGCAGACAACAGCAAGGGGCTGGAACTCCATGACCTCCCAGGGTAGGAGTTCCTCTGCAAGGAGAACTCATTAATGCAAATTGGTGTTTCTCTTCCTTCTGGCTTCTTTAGAGACAGAACTTTTCTCTGTGCACTTGCTTTGATGTGGGGACTCCTGGTAAAATGTTTAAAGTAAAATACTGTTGAATAGGAACAAATTTCTTTGAATATTAGAACACAGGGCTGCTGCAGCCGCTTCCCTGGAAGCGAGACACCCTCATGCTTTTCCAGAGGAGCCCGTTCAAAGGAGGATTGTAGACAGGCACTTCAAAGCCTTCAAAAGGTATTTCTTACCCTGAGCAGAGAGGGCCTGATTGAAAACAAGCGGCTCATTAGTCTGCAGACTTCACCTTCTGGGGGTGGGAAGGGACGGCTCTTTGCAGTGGCAGGTAGAATACTCTCCGCAAGTTGGTCTGGGTGTTTGTGTGGAACGAGCATTGGCGCTTGAGTCGCTGCTCTCGGGAAGCAGCGTCACTTCCCATAAAGGTGTTTGTCGGTGTGATGCTCTGACCAGGCTCTGCGGGATAACCCACACGTGGAGGGTGGAACGTGTAATACCGGCGGCGTGGCTTGGGAGGTACTCGATGCTCGGTGGGATTTCTGACTCAGCAGAGTGACGCGTTTGCGCTGTTTTCAGGGTGTTTTGTAAGTGGCGCTTGGCACATGCAGGATTTACCACGCACGGTTTCATCGCGGTGCCAGTGTGACTGACGCCCAGAACTGGTCTCTCTGATTTGCTCGCTGTCATGGCGCTGGGCATCCCCGCTCGCTGGAGAGGAGTACGTGGGCTGAAGCGTGTCTTTGGCGTTTTGTCGGCTGTTCGGTGCGTACCTTGGGCCGAGCCCCATGTGCCTCCCCCCATGCTGGTCTGGCTGACTCCGGCGTTCACATTCTCTTGATGAAATTGAGAGAGACCTTCACACCACCCGCTGATCGACTTGGCTGAGAGATGTTTATCCAAAGCAAAGGGCGCCCTCCTGTCCCCAGAGCTGAGGTCAAGTTAAACCTCTTTGCTGCAGCCGTGGTTAGTCACACCCTGCGTCATCTCCTGAGCTCGTGGGCATCTCCTCTGAGCTTCTGTTAGAGGGGTTTGTTTACTAGGCAGTCACAGTGTTGCAGGGTTTTTCATACCTAAATTTACTGGGTCCTGAGGCTCATTACAGAGATTTCCAGTAGGGAATAGAGGCAGTAATCTGGTTTAATCACATGTGAGGTACACACCGCTGTATCAGTGCGGTCTGTGTAGATGAAGCCTTCCTGAATATAACTTCTAATTTTACGCATGTCACTAAGATATAGCTAAATTAGTTCAAAAGCCAAGAATAAGACATGAAAAAATGGAATTTGCTTCATTGGGGAATGTTTGTGGCTTGTCTGCATTTATAGTTTCTGGACTTGATTGGCACTGATTTTTATTTATTTTATTAAACCTGCTTCTGGGTGTGCAGCTGGTCTGGGACTTACGGTAGCTATGGAGCGTGCCTAACACATTGTTAAGAGGCAGGTCCTTCGCCTGCTTAAAGCATAAGCCCACCTGTTCAAATCCTGTGCAAGGGTGATGGGCAAACCGTTTCCGTGGTGTGCACGTTTGCCTGTCAGCTAACAGAGCGGCACGTGCGTGTGGCACGGCAGATGAGACCCTCAGTGTGGGGGCAGCAGGACAGCGGGGTGAAGAGAGAGTTCCACTCCAGCTTCTCCCTTCGTAAGCAGAAATTTGGGAGCTCTGAAGCTTCATTAAACACCGAAGCAGAGCTGAGCTGTGCCATCAGTGTTGCTACTGCGCTCTCCTGCAGTTCACAAAATTTTAGCTTCTTAAAACCATTACTTTTTACAGCCCTGACTTGAAGCTCTGGTACTGGAGTCGGGTTTTATGACTTCACTGGCGTCTGTGCTCGTTGGAGGTTTTCTTAACGTTCTCCTTTCGTTGTGTACAAGACAGTGTAAATGGGGCTGGTCAGACCAGCTGCGTTCAGGAGCAGACAGCAGGGACCTGGGGCTGCGGTGATGGCGCTCTGACCGGCTGGTGATGGCAGTGAGCTGAAGGGCTATCCGTATTTCAGCTGATAGGATCTGTGTCGTCACTGAACACACCGTCACAGAAATGAGTCTTCTCAGTTCCTCTCCGGTATTTTCCTTGGTTATTGTGGGTGGTACTGCATGAAAATAAGCTGAATTGTACATTGTTTGTTTTTACAGAGCAGCGGCTTTCAGACACCGCCCGTCAGTGGCATTAACACTGCGTTGCTCTGGTGTGGTGTTTGAAACGAAATGTCAGCGCTCTCCTTCCCTTCAGACTTTGGTTCTGTTTCTTAGGTTGCACGTCTTCAAAAAATCCCTGATGGTGACAATGAGACCATGATTCCTGTACTGTCCTCAAAAAAAGCCAGCGAGTTGCCAGTTGATGAAGTAGCCAGCATTCTGCAAGTGAGTGCTTCCGCATCTCTTCAGCACGCGTTGATGTTACCGAGCAGTGTCTGATGCTTCTGAAGGACAGAGCTTGTCATTGAAAGTCTACCTGTTACCACGCGGTTTGAGATGAGCTATTGTCTGCTTGTAAAAGCAGCTTGGTTTTTAAACTGGTACTTGAAATGCTCCAATCTCTAACATTGTCCCAAAAATCGGGTATTTGGGGGCGGAGGTTGGTGAGATTCAGTTAAAAAACGTGTGGTTTCTGCACGCTTTGAGGATTGTTTTTGTTAATAACAATCCTAGAGTCAGTCTTCCTGTGACATTCTGTCCTGGTTTTCATAGCTGTTGCTTCTGTTCCTCTAAGGTCTTTAATTTATTTTGCTGGCCTCCGTTTTAACAGCGGAACGGGACTGAGAAAGCCGCCCGTTGACAGCTTTGGGAAGCCCCGAATCCGGGTTAATTTTCCTGATAGATGGTCCTCTTTCATTTTCTGTGTGTTTGGCTGCTTGAGGAGCACTCCGTGGTGAATGTCGATCGCTGGCAGCTCGAGGCTGTGAAGCTGTTGCTGTTGTTGGGCTGAGGAACTCAACTCGGGACGTAATCCCGAGTCTGAACTGTGCCCACAGCCTGGCTTGTCCAGGAGCTTCCTGCAGGAAGATCAGCAATCACGTGGAGATGTGCACCAGCCTCTGCTGCCGGAGTCCTGCTCGGCACGTGCTGTTGAATCTCTCCAGTGCTGCCAAACGCAGTTTTAAAGCAGTAGCGAGTTCGCTGCTGTTGTCGTACAAACACGCGTTCCTGATGTTGGCCACGGTTGTATGACCTAAGGCTGTATGTTTTGGTGTTGGAATATTTATTTTGATGTCTTATTGGTGTAATTGCTGACTGTGGTGTTCTTTGCATGTTTTCTTTAGGCTAATCTTCAGAATGGCTTAAAAAACTGTGAAGTTTGTCATAGACGGGCGTTCCATGGGTGGAATGAATTCGATATTAGTGAAGATGAACCACTGTGGAAAAAATATATTTCCCAGGTTAAAATTTTTGTCCTTTCTGCTTTTTGGTTTTAATACATGTCAGTTTTGCTCCGTGCTGCTTACCTTTTGTGTGCCTGAGCGTGCGCTGATAAAGGCCAGTAGAATAGGAAATTGCAGCTTCTCTCGTAGGTACCAATTTACCCACTGAGGAGCTTTACTGGTACGTGCCAGTGATTTAATTACCTGGCTTGTTCTTCAGCGTGTGTTCGTTACTGGCCAGAGGGTACGTACAGAACCAGCCTGGGGGCTGGAGGAGCAGAGACTTGAGCACGAATCGCACTAAGGTCAGAGACAAACGCATGGGGCTGCTGGTGACATGAAGAGTGAGTGACTTGATAGACAGAGGAAGTTTGAAAACGCAAACCCGCTGCCTTTGAGCTGAGGGTGGAGGTGGGGGCAGCTGCCCGTCTGGTGTTAAGCAGAACTGGCAGGAGTCAAGGGTGGTTTTTCTTTCTGATCAGTGTGATTTATCGTTCCATATCTGAGTGTGTGCAGCTTCTCAGTGGCGTGGAGATGTCACTGGTTCCTCCCACCCCCCAGCTCACAAGGCATCGACAACACATTTTCACAGAGAGGTTCTTCTAATGAATTTGTAATGTTAAATGTTTTGGCCAGTGTTTCCTGCCCCTAGCCTGAGCAGCAGTGCGGCTCGCTTCTAGGGTAAACCCTGGAGTAATAGGTGGTGAATTCTAGAGAAACGGTTTGACCTGGGGGTGGCTAAAGAGCTGCTGAGCACTGTGCTGGGGGCAGCAGAGGGAGCGTCACCACGGGCTGCCTGTCCCCTGGCACTGGTGCTGCATTTCCCCCGGCGTGGTGTCAGGTTAGTCAGGCGGATCAGAATGCTTCTAAAGCACATTATCCAAGTCTGGTTGAGGTAGGATTTATTAAGATACTGTTTTGAATGTGCTTATCATGTGCTTTTAGAGTGATCTTCACTTTAATTGTAGGAGTGTTCTTTTTTTGCAATGTTTCTCAAAAAAAATAGCAACCAGCTGTCACGTAGAAGCAAGATCCTTTATTATTTTAGCCTTAGAAATCTGAAGAAAGGGTATGATCTGAAAGGAAAACTTGTAAAACAAGAACTCATGGATTGAAAGTTACACACTGATTTGCTGCCTTGATAGCGATGGGTTGCTGGGAACATGATCAGACTGTTACCTCTGACGTTTTGAATGTATTTCGGGCTTCTTTTTGTATGTTTAAACACAGTATAAACAAATACAGGAGATTATTTTGTCTTAAAAATGTGAATTGAGAAATGTAAGAAACTGTTTTTTCCTGTTACGTGTTGAATATGGTCTGTTCAAGGTCTTTGATATTTTAAAAACCGCTCAAGTAAACGTCTGAACAGTAGAGTCAGATTTTGTTTGCCCTGGGAGTTTAGAAACATTTTAATTATAGAATAACACGTTCAAAAATAGGTCAGGTGTGCTTTGAGGGGTAGGTGAAATGGTCCTCTGCCAAGAGCATTGCTGACTTACTGTTCTGTTCCGTTTCAGTTTAAAAATCCCCTTATTATGCTTCTCCTGGCATCTGCAGTCATCAGTGTTTTAATGCATCAGTTTGATGATGCCGTCAGTATCACTGTGGTAAGGAACTCGAATCTCACCTGGGTGGGGAGCGCTTGAGCGCCCGTGCGGGACGGGGTCACTGGGGGCTACTGACTGAACCTGATCTGTGTGCTGCCGTTCCACCCGCCCGGCCTCTGACTGGGTGTTGGGTTTTGCTGGGCTGATGAGAAGGCTCCTTCCCAAACCATATTGTTTGTGTGTCACAACCACTGCGGCTGAGCAAACCCAGATAGGACCACGTACTTTGGCGGCCCGTTGGAGTTCTTCTCCCTCACGCGCTTGTGTTCTCTCGCAGGCAATACTCATCGTTGTGACAGTTGCCTTCGTTCAGGTAAGAGCTGCTGTCTGAATAAGGTCCTCGCCGTTACGCAGACTCTTCCCTGTCGAAGGCTGCAGTGCTTGTCTTGTGCTGTGAACGGTGGAGCGCAGCTCTGTGCACTCTCCGTGTCTTTTGCCCTTTCTGAAGTGCCCGTCCTGTCCTGCTTTACCCACGTTCACATTTAAGCATCTTTATTGGTATTATATTCAGCCATAAAAGAAGCACTCGGAATAAGTAGTGTAGAAGGACTTAAATATTGTAACTTCATATAAAATAGTTCATAGAAAATATGGCTTTGGCTTCAGTTCTGTACAGAAATCTGAAAAAAAAGTCTTTTAAGGAGTTTTCTACATCATTAAAAAGTTGCTTTCACTCTGTGAACGCACAGCTTTGCTCAGCGTATGCCCAAGCTACACCTGCTCTGGGTTTGGGCTTTATATCTTTGTTTCCCCTGGTTCTGTAGTCTGCTCGGTGAGTTAGAGGCGAGCTGTGTCACCTCAGCTCTCCAGGGGTTAAGAGCACAAATGCAGCATTTTTGGCACAAACTTGTTAAACTGTGGAAACTTCATCCCGTGTCTGGTCCCCGAGTCTAGCAGCGTTGCTGCAGTATCACAAAGAGCTGGAGATGCTGGGGGAGCCGCGGGGGGGCCCTGCTGCCCTTTCAGATGAGGTGCATGTAGGCAAGCCTGTGAAATTTCCGTACCGTATTTGCTGTCGCAGTACCTAGCAGAGAGCTGTTGAAGGGCATCTCGTACCCCATTGTCTGGAATATTATTCTAACACAAGTTCACTAGTAAGATCAATTTCAGTAGATCTGGATGTATCTTCCTGTTGTTTAACTTTTGCTGGTTTTAAAACTACTTCCTGCTTTATTTTTTTTCCGTGTCTCTCAGGAGTACAGATCAGAAAAATCCCTTGAAGAGCTTAGTAAACTTGTGCCTCCAGAATGCCATTGGTACGTAATTGTCTGTCCTTCCCGTCCGAAGTTAAGGCCCAGTAAGTTTAATCTGAAATGAGTAAATGGAAAATATTTTACTGAACTTATCAGGCTCTTAATGCTGGCCTAGAACGTGCTTCTCTTTTGCTTGTTTTAATGGTTGTTTTACGACCCTAAAAACTGACTCCGTGTTGTTGCCTCTCTGAACCCTTCAAATGGTGTTACCGGTAACTTCTAAGAATCAAAGTTGGGAACAGTGTTTTGCGGCGAGCAGTGGCATGGCGGTGCGTGGTGGCCGTGGGAGTGAACGCCTCTCTCAGAGCAGCGGCGGAGGAGGCGTTCTCACCGCTCCTGCCGTTGTTCCCGCAGTGTGCGCGAAGGCAGGGTGGAGCACACCCTCGCGAGAGACCTGGTCCCCGGCGACACCGTCTGCCTGTCGGTTGGAGACAGAGTCCCGGCGGATCTACGGCTGTTTGAGGTAGGGCCCTAGTACCGCTGTAACGCTGAATAACGCCCCTTTCTGTGGCTCAGAGGGGAAGAGGCGGCAGCCCCGGAGCACTGCTGGGAGCTGCTCCGGCAGCAGCGTCTCCCTTCGTGCTCCTAAGCCGGTAGTGTGCTGTGATGGCAGCACCCTGGGCCCTCGTACCGCGGCGAGCAGAAGGAGTGCTTCCAGCTGCCGACAGGAGTTCGTCACGCTTTTACCTGGTTTGTTTTCAAAGGCTGTGGACCTTTCTATTGATGAATCCAGTCTCACGGGGGAGACCGCTCCTTGCTCTAAGTCTACAGCTCCTCAGCCCGCAGCAACCAATGGAGACCTGACTTCGAGGAGCAACATTGCCTTCATGGGCACGTTGGTCAGATGTGGAAAAGCAAAGGTAAAATTGTTGTGGACAGGGAAGAGTATTTTTCTGTCTTTCAGCTGCTTGAACTTTAAAGTTCACCTATCAGTTGGGAAATTACTTTAATGACTACCTATATTTTGAGCTTTCTGAAACAGTAGGAATGGAATAGAAATGGAAATGTTTACTGGAAACATGGGAGACTTTGTGATACACAGCAGAGCTTTTCTCCTTGGTGCTTTTTCAGACACTGGTTTGAAAAGAAAACTGATCTAGGGCCAGGAGAGCTCGGATTTATAGGGAGCAGATGATGTGAAGCCCTTCTGTCTGGGATGTGGTGTTTTGCCTCTAGAGCTACACCGTGTGTTTGAAAATCTGTAACTGAAAATTCAGCCGTGGGTAGTGTTAGACAGGTGCTACCTGACTGGAGCTTCGTCACGGGGAGTCGCTGAACGCTCCAGCAGGGCACAGAACAGAAGTTCATTTCACAGAGGCAAAATGGTTTTTAGCAAAAAGTATTCCCTGCTTGTGCCAAGAACTAGTTTTATGAGCAAAGGTAGCAAAATCAGAGCAGGCTAATGGCACTTGCCCGCTGTTTGAGTTAAAGCTGTCGAGAGCAACCACTAACTTCAAAATTAAACTGAGGATTTAAATGGGCTCTATTTTGTTTTTTGTTTGGTTTTTTTTTTAGGGGGTAGTTATTGGAACAGGAGAAAACTCTGAATTTGGGGAGGTTTTCAAAATGATGCAAGCAGAAGAGGTAAGACTGAATATATAGAAGCGAAGATGTGTGTTTTGTAATGGTATCTTTCATCGACTGGGGGTAACTTGCATTCACTAAGTTCCGTAAGATCTTGGTTAAAATCATTGACATTGCCTTTTTTTATTTGCAACAGATGGCCTAAGTGTTTCCATAGTTCTGTATCTGACTAACTTGAATTTTCTGCTCATTAACAAATTAATTCGGAGGTGTAATTGGCCTTTTAGAGCTCTAATGTCTCTGTCTTGAAAAATCAGTTTTATTCTTGCTGTGAAGAACTTTTTGGTCTTGGAAGAAGTGCCATGGCTTTTACCTTACATGATTTGTTATTATTTTAAAACAAAATCTTTGGTATGACCTATTGTATTAGATTTGCTGAAGACATCATGAATATTTCTAATAAATTTTCACTGAAGCGTTCTTGAATCTTCTTGAATTCTACAGCAGAATGGAACAGAGTAGTCTTGTTTTCACCAAGTAAATGTCTACAAACACAGGGTAAAACTGCATCTTGCCCACTGACAGTGTCGTGAAATTTTCCCCTCTGGAGTAGGGTGTGATACAGCTGATGCTTTTTAACCCGTGCTTGTTTCTGCTGCATCTTTACTGTCTGTCAAGGCTCCGAAGACACCTCTGCAGAAGAGCATGGATCTCCTGGGGAAACAGCTGTCCTTGTACTCCTTTGGTATAATAGGTAAGAGAATTTATGTAAAAGAAATACAAATTTTTATATAATATTCTGTTTCCCCATTTTAATGGTCACTTTGGTCACCTCCTTCAGGGGCACAAACTCAAAGTGACGTAACTTCCATCCTAAGGGTGTTTACTGGCTCCTTCTGCACACATACTCTTCTGACTGACGCTTTGTCCTCTCAGTGGTTCCTTTTAGCCCGCGGTGTGTCTCGTGTTCTGGTTCAGGGGGTGCCTCGTGTGTACCTCACTGTGGGTATGATTGGGCAACTCGACTGGCAGAGTCCCTTCTCCACACTAATGGATCCGTGCTCTGACAGCGGAAGAACTGACAGCTTGTTATAGCTAGCCCGGTGACCAGCTTGGTTTGGGCTGACTGAGCCCTTGCCCACACGAGGCGACAGTACACGCTGGGTTTGTGTTTATCCTGACGGCCGCTCTCTTCACAGGGGTTATTATGCTGGTTGGCTGGCTGCAAGGCAAGCACATCCTGGATATGTTCACCATCGGTGTGAGGTGAGAGTCTTGCCTTCACACAGGCCGGTCGTGCATTACGGCAGGGGTCTGAGAGCTGGTGATGCACGTTATAATACACTCGCACACAGACTCTGCTTTTAAGTTCACATAAGTCAAATGAAAATAGGCTTCACGTCGTAAAAAAGCAAATTACCCTCATTGGTAATGGTGTGGTGTGTTCGTGTCGCGCTCTTAAACGTGCGTTCGTATGGTGGTTTCTGAGTGTCTGGTGGAACAGCTGCAAACAGGACAGAGCTGTACGGTTTGAGGTGCCATCACTGAGTAAATAAACATAATTATGCAGTGGCGTCACACAAAAAGAAGCTACTGCGAGCCTCGAATCATGTAGGTTTTGCCTCACTTTCTAGCGTGTGATGGAAAGTTAATGCCAGGGTGTTGTCTGGGAACCGAGGTGATCTCACCCTGTACTCTGGGGCGAGTGGCTGCTTACACGGGCAGTGCACAAGGCAGACGTGTGTCTTTAAAGGGCAGGATCAGGCTCTGGAGACTTACCCTGGAGAAAGGGGAAGTTGGGGAGGGAGGGGGAAAAAAGCACCAGGAGCTGCGTCTTTGAGCACTGTCCGAGGAGTTCCTGCAGCCTCATTTACACTGTTACCGGGGTTTTTACTGGTTTTTAAATGACCCTCTGTGCCGTTCCCGCACTGGACTTGCTACCACATCGTGATCTGGCAGTAACGGCCGCAGGTCAGCGGCTGCTGGAAGTGGCGGCATTTCGCGGTGCCGTTTAGTGCTGGCAGCACTTACTCCTCACGACCTGGGCTGCTTTGCACAGTCCCGGTTAGCGGTTTGTGCGGGCACGGATGTGCCATGGCTTTCTCCCTGCCCCAGCCCTGTTCTGAAGTCAGCGCGTCGTTGCTGTGAATCAGTGCGTGACATGCTAAGACAAGACTTGTGCTTTTGCTGTCGTTACAGCTTGGCTGTAGCTGCCATCCCTGAAGGGCTCCCAATCGTGGTCACAGTGACTCTGGCCCTTGGCGTGATGCGAATGGTGAAGAAACGGGCGATTGTGAAAAAGCTGCCCATTGTGGAAACGTTAGGTATGGCTGGACTGGCTGAGAGCTGGTGCCTGACATGGATCTCAGGAGGTCGCCACAAACACTGATGAGTAGTGGTTAACTGAAATCGGTGTTCTGATTTTGCCGTGCAGTGTGGTGGTTTCTTTACAACATTCCTAAACCAAATGTGTTTCACACAGTTAGAATGCAGGTGTTTGGTTTTGTGGGCCCTCTAACTCCTGTCTTTAATTGAACTCGAAACAACCAGCCTGTCAGTTCAGAGCACGCCACGCTAGCGATACTCTGAGCGACTGGACGTGTGGAGTGCTCTTTATACTCGTTTGCTGGAGGATGCCCCTGTCAAATAAGACTCGTACAACGTTTTTTAAACAAAATTTTGGCTGTAAATTTATTAATGATGTATTAAATTGAATATTAGAGAAAGCTTTGTAATCATAATGCTCCCTCAGAACACCGTGCTGCTCGTAGTAAAATGTAGCATAATTTAAAGATGTTAAAGCTTACAACCATTATGTATGCAGTTTGTTGTGAAACACCTAAAGCACAAGACATGGAGAGGACACAGAAACACTAAGTGAAGCAATTCTGCTGCATTTTACTTTCTTTTTGCATTTGAAGATTGGAGGTGTTTTTTCCAGTGCCTCTGGTAGTTCCGTTTGTGTTGCAAGGTGTTCTGTTGCTTTTGCGATGCCTGCTGCTGTGTCTGAAAACGTGAAGGTGCTGCAGGACTCTGCTCTTTTTTTCCTGAGCTGAGAAGGCTCGTACAAATCTCACATTCTGCGATGGTTCCAATCTCAGCAGAATTCGCAGGGGCTGGGTCAGTCT
>NW_010405004.1:804-2874 GCF_000710305.1 Buceros rhinoceros silvestris | reverse complement strand
TGGGGTGGGGGGTTGTGTGGCGTCGTGTCCCCCCGCCATCGCCTCAGCCCCGGGGCTGCAGCCCCCTCGCCTGCGACACTAGAAACCGCTCCCCTCCAGGCCCCTCCGGGGTGCAGGACCCGCCGCGCCGCGGGCAGCTGAGCTGCAGCTGCAGAAACAGCTTCTCCCCCGGCTGGGAGAAAAGGCTATTTCGAGAGGCGGGGGGGAGGGCTCCCAGCCCAGTTTCTCCCTCGCTGTTAAGGTCAGGGACTGAGGAGCTGGACAGAAAAATGCACGGGAGAATGGGGCGAAACAGCAGAACGCAATTAAACCATTTGCCCTTTTTCCAGCCCTTTCACCAAAATAGCACAAGGCAGTGCACAGCCTGCGATCACATTTTCCCCATGCGACTTCATGCCTGCGGAGGCCAAGCCGTGGTGAACAGAGCGGCTTTTATGCCTCGGCAGCACCCGCCCTCACTCCCAGTCCTTCCGTTTCTCTTCAGGAGCTCAGACTCTATTTTTAATAGTCTGAGCTCAGCTGCACCTGAATGTCTCGGCAGAGCCGTTCCCAGGGTAGGATGCGCTGGGGCTGTGGGATACCCTGAGGTGGCGTGGAGTGTCTTGCAGACACAGCTCTCCGCCTTCTTCTGCTTTCATGCTGTCTGTGACCTGGCGCTGGAACTGACCGCTCTGTAATTTGTACCCAAATGCATCCGTGCAGCCAGGGATGGCTCTGCATGAAATGGTTACCAGCGGGGTATTCACTGCTAATAACAACACCTCGTATCTCTCCAGGCGCTTTATTACCCTCGGTTCTGCATAACCGGATGTCGTTAAGCAAATTTCATCTTTGAATGCCCTTGAATTGTTCATCCAGAGCAGGAAAAACTGCTGCCAGCCCCTCTCCCAGTGCTGGTAGGGCTGGGCAGCCCATGTGGCAAAGTCCTTCTCATCCCCATCCCTCCAGCTTCCGCACAGCCCTCCGCAGCTCAGCAGATCGCCGGCCCCCGCTGCAAGATTCCTCTCTGTTTGTTTTACCGGGACTCCAAGGAGTCTCGCTGATTCATGGGGTGGGACAGTCTAAACTGGGAATCGGTGTGTCACCATAACCAAACCGATATGGGACCATCCAGCCCTGTCCAGGAACCTCCCTGGATAATCGCCCTGAAATTAATGGCAGCCTGTTCCAGAAAGGACTCTGGGATGGAGGGGAGGGAAAAACACCTCCCTTAAATGGGATTGTCACCGAGACCTTCCACAAACAGCAGGGCTGGGGCTTTACGTTCGATTTTCCACACGGCAGAGTAAGAAATTTGCACCAGTTGGGCCCGATGTCCCCAGCAGACTCAGGAGCTGGTAACGAGGGGGGTTATTGCAAGGCCACTGCAGCACGATGGCAGAAGAACCCTGTTCCCTGCTGCTTGTCCGTGTCCACTGGGATGGGCCAGCACTGAGCCCTCTGACCCAGGGCTGAGCAGCACCAGACCCTCCTCCCTGTGCTTCACCATCCTCCTCTGCCCAAAGGTGCACGGGCTTTTGTAAAACTCAATGTACATGATGAGCTCCCCAGAGACCCCCTACTGCAGGAGAGGTGGAGGGGTTCGCTCGGGGAGCAGCTCTCCCGTGGTGCCGCCGCAGGTAGGTGCAGAGCCACAGACTGGAGGGCTTTGCGCGCCCGGCGCTCGTGCGTATCTCACCACACAAAGGAGCTGCCAGGGCCATGTTTTCCTCACTACGAATTTGAGCTCTAACAAAAGAGTTCACATGCCGTTAGCTCGCAGAGCTGCTAATAACCGCCTTGCTTCCCTCCTTTCCAGCCGCTCCAGCCTTGTCTGTTGCTGTATGTCTTTTCAGTTATTTTACCTTCAGATATTCACCTGGTTTCCAGCTGCTGCCTACCAAACGCCTCATCCTCTCCACTCCAGTGGAACCTCTTTCTCTAACAATGCTTGGAACATTTTGAACCTTAAAAGCTCTCAATTCTTTCCTAGTTCTGTAATTGCTGCTTATGTCATTCCAGATTTTTTTTTTGTTATAATGCTTAGAATTAATTTGTCCAGGCTTTGTCTAATAAAAAAACAGTCCTGCT
>NW_010405004.1:0-654 GCF_000710305.1 Buceros rhinoceros silvestris | reverse complement strand
AGCGGTGAGGAATGAGTCAGAAAAGTTAAGTGACTTATTCAAAGCTAAAGCGGCACCGACTCCGGGAGTCAGAACAAAGCAGTTCTGGCCCCCCACCTGTGCGGAGCTCAGGAGGTCACTCCCTCGGTATTATTTTACGCCGTATCGAGAAGGGCTGTTTCCATTTGGCAGAGCAGCAAAACTGCAGATTATTGTTTCACTTCTCTGGCGCTTTTGGCCTTTATGCAGCGATTTTCCATCTCAGACTTTCCAAGTGCTTTTGAAACTGGAGATTTTAACATCAGATGTTAAAGATCTCAAAGCAGGCGCTGCCCTGCCCCGGCCCTTGCTGCGCGCATTCGGCCGGTGGAATTCGCTGCCGCGTTGACCCCGGGGTTCATAAATGGCCCTAAGGGGAGTTTTTCCAGCGCTGGAGGAGCTCAGCATGCGGGTCATGTTGCAGCGCAGCAGGGCCACACGCCATGGGGATATCCCAGCTTTCAATTGTAGTGGAAGTGCTTGGAGAAGGAAGGGTGCTGAGGAGGGCTGCGGAGGCAGAGCGCAGCGTGGCCGCGCGCTGGGCCAGCCGGTGCTGGCTGCGGCCGGAGGCAGGGCCAGCCCCCCCGCTGGGCTGGTTACAGCTCTGGGGGGGGAGCAGCCGTGGGAAAAAACCGC
>NW_010405003.1:574-2782 GCF_000710305.1 Buceros rhinoceros silvestris | reverse complement strand
CGTCATGATTCTACTCTTAGGCGAAGATCTCTGCGTTTTTTCTTCCTGGTTTAACTGTTCTGGATCAGCAAGAGGACTTTATTAACGTATTTTGCCACACATTACAATTAACACATGCACTTAAGGTTTTACACCAAAACTGTAGACAGCCGTTTTGATGAAACAGTAGCACTCTTACGTATACCTGTTCACACTTTGGATTTATTGTTGTTCACAGTATTATTGGTAATGTTTGTTAGTATTCTAGTCACACAACACCTTATTTGTAATATGTTAACGGAAGTGATCACAAACAGTCACACGGTTTATGTGCCTTTAACTAATCATGGGGAGGGGGAGATGTTGCAGAACACTGGGTGGCAGTGTGGGCGGTCGGAAGATTACGTGCTTACGTGCTTACGTTACAGGAATGCAGTAACCGCCCACGATGGGCGAGGCTTCTTTGGAAACTATATAGCCTTCTGATCTACGCAATAAAACACCATTTTTGCACCCTCTATATTAGAGAAGTGTATAAAATGACCCTCGACGGTACAGAGTCGGGTGCCCAGTATCACAGCTAGTTGCCTCAAATGCACAGCAAAGCACCGCTGAAATCCTTGAAAACAAGGCTGGCTCAGTATGCCCAGCACATCACCTTTGAGGGCACTTGCACATGCTCAGGCATGGAGGTACCACCACAGGCACAAAAGGAAGAGTACCAGTCTTCCCTCTGCACTGAATTTAGGAGGATGCCATTGTAATAACACTTTTAAATGAGGTCATCAAAATAAAGTGTGTGAAGTTTAGGTGGAATGAATCTGAATTCTGATGTTCATGACATCACCTGATACTTGATATAATCACTAATTTGCATATGATCTATGAAAAAATTAAGATTAAATAATGACCACAGCATATTAATTTTCTCTTAGCTTGTATATAATCTATATGATAAATGCACAATTCATTTTTCTAATTGTGAGGGAATTTCATATTATTCAGTGGGGTATCCTCAGGCTAGATATGTGTGATGGCTTCTACTAATGCAACCTTCCCAAAAGGAAGTTGAGAACAACACCAATCTGTGTCAGAACCAGGATTTTATAGAAGTAGAGAATCATTAAGGTTGGAAAGGACCTTTGGATACCATCTAGTTCACCACCATCACCACCCACCCTCAAAACAAGTCATGACCAACTATAGCAGGTTGCTCTAGGCAGTCTCCAGTCAGGTTTTGACTGTCGCTAAAAACAGAGACTCTGCAACTTTCCTGGGCAACTTGTTCCAGTGTTTGACCACTTTCACAGTAAAAAAGATTTTTCCTATATTTAGATGGAATGTCCTGTTTTTTTAACTAGTGCTAATTGCCTTTTAACCTGTCACTGGCCACCACCGAGAAGAATCTGGCTCCATCTTCTTTATCCACACCCCCAATCAGGTATTCGTACACATGGATAAGATTTCCCCTGAACCTTCTCTTATCCAGGCTGAAAAGCCCCAGCTCTCATCCTCTCCTTGTATTACAGATGTTTTAATCCCTCAGTCATTTTTTGTGGCCCTTTGAAAGACTCATTCCAGTCTGTCTGTGTCTGTCTTGCACTGTGGAGCCTAGTACTAGATATGTCTCCAAGTGTGGCCTCACCAGAGCTGAGTGCAATGGAAGAATCACCTCCCTTGACCTGCTGGCAATACTTCTTCGAATGCAGTCCAGATGCTGCTGTCCTTCTTTGCTGCAAAGTACGTTACTGGCTCACATTCAACATTGGATCAAAGGATTCAAATTTTTTTTTCTGCAAAGTAGCTTTCCAGAGAGCTGGCCCACAGCATGTGCTAGTGCCTCAGGTTGTTCCTTGCCACGTGCAGATATTTGCATTTTTTTTTTGTTGAACTTCATAAGGATTCTGTTGGTTCATTTCTCCAGCCTGTCAAGGTCTCCCTGAATGGCAGCACAATCTTCTGGTGTATAAACCACTCCTCCAAATTTTTTGTCATCCACAAACCTGCTGAGGGTGTGCTCCTTCCCATCCTCCAGGTTATTAATGAAGACATCAAACAGTATTGGTGCCAGTACTGACTCCTGGGGTGTGGGTGTGACCCCCTGGCCGGTCCGGGAAGCAGCCCTGTAAGCCTGCTGTCAGTCAGCAGCAGGAGGCGTGTTGTTTAGGAGGAGACAGAGAGGTTGTGTCAATGGGTGATTGGAGAGCCGCTCATCTCTGGGCAGGACAG
>NW_010405003.1:0-329 GCF_000710305.1 Buceros rhinoceros silvestris | reverse complement strand
ACACGACTGGTGACCCCTGACCAGCGAAACGGCAGGGAGTCGGGCTACAATTGATGGTCCTCCGACACACGAGACTGCAGAAAAGTTGGGCTGCAGGGATTCGACTGCAGAGGAATTGCGGTAGGACGGACACCAGCGGGGATATAAACGGCAGAGGAAGCTGCCTTTTGGTCCGGACCGAAGAAATCTAACGCCTGGAAAACAGGTCAGTGTTTATATACGCTTGGGAAGCAAGTGATTTATTACGCCTGGGAAGCAGGCTACTACCGGGAAAAATAAAAAGAAAAAAGAAAAGAAGAAAAAAAAAAAAGAGAGAAAAAAAAGAAAAA
>NW_010405002.1:527-854 GCF_000710305.1 Buceros rhinoceros silvestris | reverse complement strand
GGGACCCCACATGGGACCCCACAGCCGGGATCCCGCACCCGGGACAATTGTGGGACCCCCACACCCAGCACCCTGCGCCCAGGAGTCCACCCGGGACGCCCAGGAGCCCTCAGGTAGGAACCTGCGCTGGGGACCCAACACCCCAGAGCCCAGCCCGGACCCCACAGCCCGGATCCTGTGCCCAGGACCCCTGTGCGACCCCACACCCAGCACCCAGCACCCCACAGCTGGGACCCCTCCAGGACCCTGCGGGTGCCCCAGGACCCTCCATCCACCCCTCCACGGGCTGGAGCCATTGTGGTGAGACAGAGATGTGGGGGACAGCAG
>NW_010405002.1:0-302 GCF_000710305.1 Buceros rhinoceros silvestris | reverse complement strand
CTGCCCCCCGGCCCTCCCCAGACTCACGTCGTTGGAAGCATCGAAGCACTGCAGGTCGATCTCAGGGGAGTCCTGCAGGAGCTTCACCGACCCCAAGCACTCCTTGATGACCTGGGGGGTGTGGACAGGCGGACACCCAGCGTCACCCTGCGGCGGGGACACCCAGGACCCGCTCCCTGGAGTGTCCCGCCCGTCCTCCTCCTCCTCCTCACCCCGCTCTCCTTGAAGTCGCAGTCGTCGGGGTTCACGCTGGCGCTGTGGGTGCACTCGGTCTCCATCACGCTGAAGTTGAGTCCTCGCAG
>NW_010405001.1:507-768 GCF_000710305.1 Buceros rhinoceros silvestris | reverse complement strand
ACTCGGCCCTCAGCCCCTGCAGCCCCCGCCCGTGGAGCAGCGAGTTAACCTGCCCCCTCCGCACCGCGCCTGGAAGATTAAGGCTGCTACAGGGGAGCCAGGCTCCCTGCGCGGATCCCCGGGCCGGGTGCTGTCTCCCCAGTCCCGTGCTTTTTCATCACGTGCAAACGCCTCGCAAACCTCATTCCTGAGGGGAAAGGCAGTTGTCTCGGTCTCCCGCACACACACACGCACACCCCTAATGAATGCCTTGATCTTTTC
>NW_010405001.1:0-283 GCF_000710305.1 Buceros rhinoceros silvestris | reverse complement strand
GGTTAAGGGGGGGCTGACAAGCGGCTTGCGATGCCAGGCAGGTCCTCCGCTAAGCCACCACACAGACTTCGCGTGCAAAAGCAATAAATAAGCCCAAACTTTTGTTTTCCGCATCACCTTCCCTTCTTTCGCAGCCTGTGCCTCCCCCGTGTGTGCAAAGCGGAACAGCCAGACGGAGCATAGAATAATCCAAGAAGGGAGCCTACTTTGGAAAACCATGGTGCAGGAGCGGGGTGATTTGATATTTCTAGCTAGGTATTTCTAGATACCGCAGCTGCCGCCG
>NW_010405000.1:485-7883 GCF_000710305.1 Buceros rhinoceros silvestris | reverse complement strand
GGAAGGAAGGAAGGAAGGAAGGAAGGAAAAGCCTTTACTCGTAACAGTAACAGGAGCTGAGGGAAGTCCAGAGCTCCCAGTCTTTGGAAAAAACACTGTATTACCCATTCCCAAGAAGTATGGAGAAAGAAGGATTGTCATCTACTGTTGTTCTGGCACACTGGGCAAGGAAGGCTATTAGCTTACACAGGAGGTATTATTAAATAAAGAGAATCTATAGCTTATCAGGGAAAGATCTTAGATAGGTCTACATCCTCTCTGAAGTAAATGATACCTGGGTGTTCCTATCAGAGTTTGAACAAAATTCAGGGAAATTTTGCCACATATCAGTGTGGAAAGTAACCACAACCCCACTGAATTATTCAAAAAGACAAAAAGGAGGATTAAAAAAATATTCACAATGGGGCCAGTTCTGATTTCACTAACTTCTGGCATAAAACCTTCATCGAGTTTGAGAAAGGCTGATGTTTAGTATTTCCAAGAAAATTAAATATAGTCCTTCCTAACACTGAAAACTCATGACCCACATATCTTTCATTGTAACTTTCAAGAGCTGCTCAATTAAAAGAGCAAAACCAAACACAAGTTTGAAAATGAAACCAAAAATTTCCTTGGAAACAAACCAAAATAATTCTCTTCTTCTGTGGTGGGGCACTGATGTGTAACACAGAAGATTTTTCCTGCAGTCTGAACTGTCTACATTTATCCCTATTTTCGGATAAAAGCAGTCCTTAGCTCTGACAAAAGCGTATAAATATTTATGCACCTTGCAAAGTGAGGATGAGACGAACAAATAGGTCAGTTTCTATTCCTGACTAATAAACTTAGACCCAGTCTCTTAAAAACCTGCACCTTAAATGCATAAATCCTGACCATATTAGCAGCATCTTGGTCTGGAGATTTCTGAGCATCATCCTTGAATAATAATGTAACAAATATACATGGAAATGTCATTATTTAATGAAAATACCCCCATGTACTACCTGTCCTCTAAGTTTGCAGAAGCACAGTCATGCAAACTATTTAGTCTTCTCCCATGTTGAAAGCAGGTCCAACAATTATTTTATCTGGAATTGTTATCTATCTATCTATCTCAACAACTTCAGACATGTAGGCCTTAGTGCATAACAGTAGAAAATGAAGATAAATGCCCTGCATTCCCAAACCGTTGCTGTAATTGAGAACTAACCATCCAAGCACTGACAAGCACATTTAAAACACATGGAAATGCAAAACGGATGATCTTGCTGTGAATTTAACTGAAGTCAACTAAACCGCTTGATGAGCACTTCAAGGGCAACTCTTCCAGTGAGCAACTTCGCGTAGGTTAAAATAGGCAACTATACCTGCTACCACCAATGTTTTATTGAATCCTTGACGCTCATCCTCACCCCTTCTGCTCCTGCATACATATTCACTGGCAGTAGCAAACACTTGAGAAATACAACTCAAGTGCTCACTTGAGCTCAGCATCCACCCAGCTGTGCCAGCAGCTGTTTTAGGCCATGAGAGGCAGCGGCGCGAGCTGCCACAGTGCAGGCAGGTGGAATGCGGAGAATGAAAGCTGGTGTTTTAGACTCCTCACGCTGCAGGTCTGGCAGCAAGGACACCAAGACACCACGACACCACATCCATGGTAACACAGAGTAAACCTTTACCCTCTGCAGGACCCTCAGGTCAAGTCACCGTTATGGCAGTGGGGCAGCTATCACAGATGGGCATTGGTGAGGCTGAAAAGGTAACTGGCTTTGGTTTTGAATGGGATTATTTTCTGCATTTTTTGTGGTTTGCATTGTCTACAAAGAAATGCTTTGGTTCAAGACATTTCCTAGTGAGCAGTGGTGGACTGGGGTGTTTGAGGCACAGCCAGCAAATTCCATGAGTCATTGTAGAGGCCTCATTCACTACACTGATGCCCCCAAGTGCTTTTTATCAGCTTTTAAAACATATTTAGCTTGGCCAGTCCAGAAGCATGTTACTGATGATACTGAGTAAGGTGCTGTCTATACTGGGTGTCTCACCCATCAGGACATTTACCTAGTACTGCTGCCGTAACATGCTTTCTTGCTTTGCAGTGCAGTGATGCTGTCCTGCACATCACAAGCACAGCCCTATTCCAGACCTGTGCTATGGAATTGTGGCCTTGCATAGGCTGGGATACAGTTTCCTAATGTGATTCTGAAAGCCCACTGCTCACTCACAGTGCATAAAATTAAGTGTTAAACCACAAGCTGGCAAACCTTGCAATGCTTGCAATGTCAGAGTCGGAGACATATCACAATCAAAGTGGAGGAGCCTAAGTAACTGTGAATTGTACTGTTCTACAGCAAGGCACTAACAATACAACAGCGTCCCTTGTTTTTGACTACCTGTTTCTTGGAACCATGCCTCTGAAAATATTTTGGGCAGGGTTTTAAAGGCCAATCCTCCCCACTGGCAGAGAAAGCTGTGTGACAGAGAAAACTAGATGGATACAGCATACTCCAATTTGAACATTCTCAGAGAAAAAGAGGCTTGGCAGGGATTTAGCTTACTATATGTTTGCCAAGCATCTCAGATAAAGCTGCCACAGTTAGTCCTCACCAGCCAAATGAATAATGTCTAATGATGTCAGGATGAATCCTGGTGAAACAGCCCTGGTAAGACACAGCCTTTGAACATCTAAGTGGAGCCTGTTTGCCTGCAAGGAAATGCCTGACCCAGAGGTCATTGCCACTTCATTCCCACTTTCCCTCTGCATCGCTGTTGACAAATTCCTTGCTGGAAAGAGAGGGGTGCACAACGCAGACCTTCTGTCACAGTCCGTAATGGTGTCCTGGGGTGGTGAGCTGATGCCGAATATTATCGTGGATGGCAGCCACTGCCACGCTTCACTTTTCCTGGAGCTTTCATTTCCCTCTGCCTTGTCAGGGCACAGTTCACAAACTCCATTTGTCATCACACTCTTGGAAATCCCTGCACTTATGACAAGAGGGGGCTCCCAGGGGATGGGGGCAAGGGTAAGAGGCAATAATAAAATACTGAACTTGGACAAAGTAGTCAGGAGCCAGATGATGGAAGACTTTCTTTCTGTGTCTGGTTTTGTTCAACTTCCAAGTCAAGGATTCTGAAGAAACAGGGGAAAAAAAAAGCATCATTTATTATTTATCACATCAGACAAGCAAAAGGTGATACTCTAAAGCTTTTATTCAGCTTCTTATGGTTATTACCAGCATAGTAAATTCCCCTCCTAGGAGATTTCCACTTGAATAATGAACAACCATTTAAGAACGGTGCTGAAACTCAAGGCTGAATAATCTTGATTCAACCCAGGAAGGAGGACGCAGAGTGAGTGCCCTTCTTAGAGTCAAGTAGGACTGACAGTGAGAAGCGCTAAACTGCAGAGATGAATCCAGGCAACATCCAAACGAGAAGCAGAAATGCCCATCTCACTGAGGAGCTCAGTTTTCCGAAGCTCACAACCCACACTTGGACTCCGCAATCATCACTCTGATTAAAGATGTCGGGGAACTTGATGCTCCAAATAGCTGTTTTATTTACATGGTGCCCTACCAGGTCCCAGAGAGTTCATGAAAAATTAAAAAGAGAACATAAAATATGAATGGGATGATCACCAGCCCATAAAAGCCCTGCAGTTCTTGAAAGGTGTTTTACAAGTAATGAATGCTGGATTTTAGAAAACAGGTTTCTGCCTCTTTTTCCATAGAAGGTGCAACAATTTTCAAGCCTCTGTGTAGAACGAGGAACCTTCAAGGATGTGCTTGGGAGCACCAGGGAGAGCTCATTGCTCCCCTGTGCAGCACAGGAGCCCATTGCACATTAATAACCAGTAAGCAAACTAATCAGAGCCCAATACAGTAGGTACAGTGAAAACACATAGATATATAACGTGATGCTGCATTGTTAGAGAAAATGTAGGGCTGAAAAAGAAGATGAATATTTGATCAGAACTACAGGACTTCTCTTGCAGTCACGTGGTGATAACAAGTCTCAGCTTAAATTCTGTCAGTAAACGTAATATTCAACTTCTGGTAGCTCTTGAAGACTCGTTTATTTTATTCTGGGAGCTGTGCACAGTTATTTTTAGCTGACCTTTCTGAACTTTATGGTTCTGTGGCCTAAATGTAAGTACATTCTCAGTTTTCAGAAATTATCCTAGAAGCAATCACAGCCCTACTGCTGAGGTCTATTAGCTGAGAGTCAGCCCTAGTATGCTTAAAATTAGGTTTATAATATGCACCCTATGGATCAGCATTCCCTAGGCTGCCAAAAATGTTGGTGTCAAAGGAAATTGCTGCCAGCGTAATGTGTTCTCTTGTTCCAGGTATTAAGATTTTTGCAGAATTACCATAGACTTCAGTTAACTTGCTGTTAACTTCATGGAGATCTTTTCACCACCCTGGCAGGCTAACTGCTATGAACTGTCATTTCATCTTAGATGTTAAAAAAAAAGCACCACTGACAAAGCCCATGTGAGGTTACACTGGCTCAGCCCCTGGAAAAGAGCCTCCCCGCTCCTGCCTGTGCCCTTGCCCTGGTGAAGCACCTCCTCTACAGACTGCATGCTCCCCAGGGTGGCCACCAGCACCTCCTGTCTCCGCTGCAGCACTGAACACACTCAGCACCATGCAAATGAGGAAATGGCCAACTGCTCCCTCCTGAGCAGGCTCTGAGGTGATGACTGTGGTTGTGGCCCTGGGCCCTACCCCCAACAAGGGCATTCAGGAGCAAACAGGCTTTTATTTTGGTTTTGTTCCTGGAAATGTGGTTGGTTTTTTTTACGTTGCTCCTGCTTGCAACGCAATCTGCCTCCCATCCTAAGCGTTTGGCAAGGCCGGCAGCTGCAACAAGCTTCACAAAACACCACCTGCATAATTTTGTTTTGTGTATCTCCTTGTCCTTTTATCACAGAGCAATGAGCAAGGAGGAATGATTAGCTCAGTAGAGCCCTTTCTTCTCTCTAAGGTAATTTGGGAAAGGATCTGTCACATAACAACACTTCTTGAAGCTGTCAGCCAGATACCTGACAACTGTTCTTATCTACAAGGGCTTGAAATGTTTGTGTGAAAACGTCTCTCTCTCCCCCTTCTTCTTCCCTTGCATGAAGAAAATATAGACTTTTGAGAAAAATTCAAATTTTAAAAGTGATCCAAATTTCACATAATTAAAAGGAATTGCAAGTAAACGGATTTTTGCATTACATAGATCAAAGGAATCAGTAGTGAGAGCCCCATATCCATGTAGGAGAGAAGCTCAAGCACTACATTTCTCCACATTCATAAGGCCCACATGCTCTATCAACAGCTGTATCGACACTAAATGATGTTCTTCTCATGCACCAATTACAAACTGTCAAAAAATACACATGTAATCCTTCATATCTAGACCTACTCATGCAATTTTTAAATACCACACTGTAAGCTGCGGTACTTATCCTAAGGGCTTCATGTATTGCAAGGAGAAAAAACTCTTATCTACTAGATCATCAATACCAAAGGTTCGGTGAATATACCTCTTTTTCAGGAGCTCAGATAGATACAAAATAAACACCACCTCTATTAAAACCAGGATGTTGTCTTTTTCCAGGACTAAATTTGCTGTGCTTCTGTCTGTAAAGTATTTGATTTTCAAGCCTACATGACATTTGTGTAATAATTATTAGTTTAAAACAGTGAAGTACCCCTCTAACAAAGGCAAACTACACAACTGATTTCCAGCTACCAGTGCGAAAACCACATGACAAAACCCACTGCAGAGGAGCCAAGTCCACTACAGTCAAACAGGACCAAAAACTTCAAGGTTGTGAAATGGTAGGGAGTCAGCTGGAGCAAACTTTGATGGTCCAACAGAAAGCTGTGGGGGAAATAAGATTGCTAGCAGGAGCACTGACTCTGCTTTGCATTCCTGATACTTCAGGGTGCCAATGTATAAGGGGAAGGGAGAGAGAGTAAGGAGGGAAAAACTGTAGCAGTATAGTATAAATATGGTGTTCTCTTAATTAGTACTAGTTTCAGTTCAGTCTGTTATCTAAGCAACTGTAATTAAGGGCTGAATACTTTTCGAAGGTTTTTTTTTTCCTAGCATTTAATATAGCAGAAATTAGAGAAGACAAGATATTTACAAAGCAGGAATCGCCAAACAAAAGACATCCCTCCTAGACACTGACTCTTTAATTTCATGTGGGGGGTCTGATCTAAACCTGGCAAACTGCATGCATTTATTTGTTTGTATTTTGGTTTTGGTTTTTTGGGGTTTTTTTTGCAATGACATGGATTTCTGCTTTGCAAAAAGGCCATATCGGAACACATAGTATACAAAATACATTTTCCTCCAGCCCTTCATGAAAAGTCTAAAATAAACTAAGAAGAGCCAATCACTCACTAAAGAGGAAAGAGAAATATATAAATTGACAGGGCGAGGCTTTGCACACACCTTAAGTTCACCAGGCTGCAATGCACGGTGAAAGAAGCCATCATGCCATTTCCTGGATCACCTTGTTAGTCTCCTTGGCTTTCTTACATGTGTACAGCCATTTGATTATCCGAGCATTGCGCTCGATCACGGAGGTGCTGCTCGGGACCTGCTCTGTGAGTTCATCCTCCAGTAGCCCCTCATCCCCGCTGTCCCTTGTGAAGTCGCTCTCAGACGTTGCCACACTGATGCTGCGGATCTTGAAGGAGACATTGTCAGACACCACGGAGAAGTTCTCTCTCCCAAGATCCTCAATGACCTCCTGCTCCAGGCCACAGTACTTGAAAAACGTATCAAACTCAGAGAAGGACTTGGAGTAGCGAGAGCTGATGTCTGACTGGGAGCGATGGAGACCTCTCCGCTTCACTTCCTTGACCTCCTCAGGAGGTATACTCAGCTTCGAGGGTCTCTCGTGCTCTTTTGTACATATCCCTGGGGCTTTGGTGCTCACAGCGAGGGTTTGCTCCACTCCATGGTTGCTGGGCTCATGGTCACTGCCTTTTGCTGAGAGAGGCTCTTCACTCTCAGTGGCTGTGGTGTCCTCCATGACTCTGGGCATCTCAGGAGAAGCCAACTGCTTCTCCTTTACAGACCCCTGGAAAATCCTCCTCACCAAGCTCCCCCGTGAGCTGTCCTGGGTTTGACCTCTCCCAAACTCGCATTTCTGGCGGTAAATCACCAGGGAATCCGGCCGCATCTGCCTCTTGGGGGTGCTGCGCCTGGCTATGGGTGGGCCGTGCTGCAGGGGGGCACGGCAGGAGTACACCGCCTTAGCCATCTCCAGGGGCTTCGCGCCCTTCCCTCTGCCAAAGTCCCTGCTGATTGTTTTGCTCTCCACCGAACAGGTCTCGCTGCTGCTCTCCGAGGCTGAGCTAAGCACGATGACGGGTTCCTGCTTGGTGCTGATTACCTGCTGGCTTTTTACGT
>NW_010405000.1:0-292 GCF_000710305.1 Buceros rhinoceros silvestris | reverse complement strand
GCCCGGGCTGCCTGCCTCCATCTGCCTGCGGAGGTACTCGGGCCCCTTGCTGAGGAGTCGCAGCGGGAGGGAGGAGTGGAGGTCGGAGATGGCGTGCATTCTCACGGCCCGGGAGAGTTCCGTTGGCATAGCAGTTTCAGGGACGCGGATCCTGCTTCCAGTCCTGAGAGGGAAGGCCAAAAAAAAAAAAAAGCCAAAAAAAGGCGAAAAGAAAGGAAGAGGAAAGCCCGGGCGCTGGAGGCGGCGGCTGCTCCCGTCCGACGGCCGAGCTCCCCCCGCCCGTCGGGGCGCC
>NW_010404999.1:3352-5475 GCF_000710305.1 Buceros rhinoceros silvestris | reverse complement strand
GGGAAGAGCAAAGAAAGCATTATTTTGATTTGTTACCAGAAATCAAAACAGAAACTCTGCAGCGAGGATGCTCACACAGCTGGCACCAAAATAAGTAAGATACGAATTACTAGAGATTTCATCATTTTTATTCCTGTTTTCATAAAAGCAAAGACTCTCGCACTCATTCATCCCCTAGATTTATATAAAAACAAACCAGTACCAACTAGAAGGATCCCACAGCCAGATAAGCCTCAAGTCAAGATTGAGAGTGCATTAACACGAAGAAGTTACACCAGCACAACTTGAACCTATATTTAAGTCTTCATAGCTGAGACTGTACGAGACGAGTGTGGCATGTTCTAGTGAGATTAATCTTTTCATCACCAACACATCAGCTAAACTGAACCAAGCTGGGTTTAAAAGCATACATAAGAGAAAACACATGGAGTTTTACATAGCATTAGTTTACATTCACACCCTGACTTACGGCACAGCTATTTTTGAATCAACAAATCGAGCAGTAGTTTCACATAATGACAGAAACTTTTCTTAAATGTTTAATATAACTCTCGACAAATTGAGCTGCTTAGCCAAAAATTATGACTTGACACAAACTCCATGATTAAAATCAAGTAATTCTTTATAACCGACTTGCTGTGCAACAAAAAAAAAAACTGTTCTCAAAGACAGATATTGAAATCAGAGCATGAAAAATATAAGGCAAAGCAGTAAGACAGCAAATCTTTAAACAGTTTCTAGTGGGAGTAAAACCACCATGCACAAGTTGTAGCAAAGTGAACGATGCATTTCCAAAGAAGAACAAACCAGTGGTTGCAAGTGCACATTACGCAATATCCGAGAAGTAAAACTACACGAGGAGTTATGGCAGTCACCACACACATGTAGCACTTCAGAAACAACTGGTTCTGTAGTCGTGGTTATGTGGTCAAAGTGTTTCCTTAGTATGTGTACTTACAGCTTGCAGTTCCCTCCGAGATGTAAGGACAGCCGTACTCATACACACCATGATGGCACCATTCTAACCACAAGAATGGAGGCCGAGTGGTTAGTGAGGTCATCAAAACACTGCGAGACGTGGTGTAGCTCTCCATTTCTCTACTTTATGTCAATTTTTTGACTGTAATTAGTGCCTCGAGTCACTGGCTTTTCATTCCCCGTAGAAAGGGGAACGAAAAGACTGTTGGATCTAGCTCTCCATTTTCTGCTTGGTTGCTAAACCCCAGCTGTGGAGACTCTCCCACTACCCAAAAGCTGAAGTGAACTTGTGTACTCACAGAAAGATTAATGCACATGTAAAATTTTGCGGGGTCAGCACTTTGATATGTGCTCCGAGTATAGTGTGTGTATATATATAGTATCAGACTATCAATTTTTGTCAAGTTTAATAAGTACCTAAGAGAGTCCTATTACAAATAAAAGAGCGCGTTCTTTATAACACTTTACATGCACAGTAAGTTTTCAATTTATAACACAGCTTATATGCATAACATTTTTAATTTTAGCTCTATGTTTTAATTCAGTTTCATACAGACATATATTTACTTCCCTTGTATTTTACACTCCAATTAAAAACCTCTTCCACTCATTTCTTCCATTTCCTAAATGCTAAAAGAACTACAGGCTTAAAACCTTCCTTTTGTGCTTAGAAATCACATACTGAAGGTATCCATTTACACCGAAAGACACGAACTTCAGGCTCCATTAATAGCACTACTGCAAAAATACAAAACGGTCACAGAAGCAATAAGCAAATATCCCATGAAATATTCACAGACAAGCCCCATTTTCCAATCTATTGAGCTCAGAAAGCTCAAGTGCTATTATTAAGCTACGCTCAATCAACATTTGCAGTTTTTAGTCAATCGAACTTTTGTGCTTAAAAGTGTCTGAAAACCTGACCCACAGCTGCTTAAAATTCAGGTTAGCAAGCTTAACTCTCAACTGTTTCAGCTCCTTTGATTTGGGGGAGGAGGATTAAAAAATGCTTATTTTAGTTACTGGAAGTCTAACTTGTCATTGTCACTTCTAAAAATTGAGTCAATTTTGAAGATAAAGTGAATAACTCAGCATTAACCTGATCCTGGAAACACCTGATTACACTGGAAATTTGAAAAAATTAC
>NW_010404999.1:0-3236 GCF_000710305.1 Buceros rhinoceros silvestris | reverse complement strand
AGGAGATACTCTCGAATTTCTCTGAGCTTCTCTCTTTTTTAACAGAAAAATAACCAGATAATTATCCACAGGTTTCCAGCTTTCACTAGCACAGCTAAAAAAAAAGAGTTTCTAGCAATCCTTGATTTGATTTAAAGCACTTACTTTTGATATAAGTACTTCCATAATTCCACCTTGATTTATACTGGTAATGCCTGCTGTCGTGCGACACTCATGTTAATTAAATAGATTAAGGGGTCTTCAGCCTACTGCGGGCCCTCCACTCTTCCACCCCCTGTGTTTCTAACTGTCATTAACCTCTAGGAAATGCCCTCCATGTTGTTGGTCATTATTGTTTAATTCTACTTCACAGTTGTGTCATCACGTCTGTGAAATACGAGCCTCCTGCCCAGCAGTGAAATTGTGGTTACAGCAGATTATACAGGCATGTGACGGTGACGGAGGAAGCGATATGAAATTTTTCAAAGGTCCTCGATTTTGTTTTAGGAGGTACATAGAGTCTTCAAGAGAAGTCTCGGAAACTCTTCCTCTTTCCTCCGCTCCCCAACCTCCTGACAAATTGTTCCATAAATTTCAAGAATAACTACTTCTAAACTTAGGAGTTACAACAACGAAGTTTTACAGAGGAAAAGTGAAGTAGAAACCCCAGAAATAGAGCCTTCGAGTCCAGCATCTATTTTTTTAACAAAGAGTATGAATTACATCTGAAAGACACTGGTTTTTCCTGGAACCCCCTGCTTCCATTCATGATCTCATGATGCATAAGCATCTCCTTTGCTTGTAACATAAAAGCAGCAGTGACCGCATTGGTCCAAAAGAAACAGAACTTTGTGTTATTTCTGCTGCCTTTTACAAGCGGGAGGGGAAAAGGGAACAGCTATTCCAACAACTGGTTCTCAGAATATTACCAGCAAGAGCTCCCCACATCATAAGGACGTCCCACGTAAATCATTTGAGAGTTGCCATGAAATTATATTCAGAAAAAATTGTGGTTTTTACTGTGAAGCCTGTGTATGAGCTACCTTCACTTCATCACACTTCGACAAGAACAGTGGGCTGGCAGTAAGGGTACAGGCTTCTCTATGGAACACAAATGGCACCAACCAGCACTTTGGTTTGTTTGCTGAGGGGGAAGGGGGGATTTGTGTATGCGTGTTTGCCTCTGGAGGGGGGTGACTGGGACTGAATTGTCTGATTTTTCAAGAGTGGAGATAACAGCAGGCCAAAGAACCCGCTGTTTAAAGGCTCAGTCAAGTCTGTGCACACCAAGTTTCACCAGGATTGTTTTTTTTTTTCCTGGTCTGGATTACAAACCCTTGCCTGGCCAGCAAGGAGTTGTTTACCTGTTAGAAACAAGGGGGCAAATTCCTTTAGATTGATGCAAACCATTTTCCTACTCTGGAAGTCAGAAAGGGAGGAGTGTCAAGTTTATTTATGCAGCTCAAACAGTGGCCAAACCAAGAGGATGCCTTACGTGCAGAGTTCACAACTGTACATTGAACTCCCCCTCTTTAAAACGATGAAGAACGAAAATTGCCGTTCCCACTTGAGAAGTCACGAGCAAATGGAAAGGGAGAGAAATAAGCAACCAAGTTAGTTACTGCTTGAGAGAGTTTTCAAGCCCAATGCTTATGATTAACCAACTGAAGAAACAGAATGGCAGGGAGGAGAGAGCTTGCACAGATAAACCCAGAGCCCGAGGGAGCGACAACAGAAAGGCCCTGGGCTTCGGGTGGTCTTGTTTTACAAAGCAAGATTAATTAAACAGACACTAAAGGACTTCTCTTTTAGAAAATGAAACACGTTACAAACCGAAATGCCTCAAGAGAGCAAGCAGCTAGGGAGTTATAACTAAATTACTAAGTACAAAATGAAGCAGCCTGCAGAGGAAATGAGTAATTAAAAAACCCTCCCCTGAGCAACAGGCTGGAGAGAAAGGGATCACTCCAGGACCCTGATGCTGGAGGTAAACGGTACCAAAGCCCAAAACTGACAGATGAAAACAGATGTTTTATACAAACGACAGAAAGCCTAGTGGAACATCATAAAAAAAAAAGAAAACAAACACCCAATCTCCTGCCTTCGCAGTGTGTTTTCACTCAGAGACGGCATTAGACACAGTCTGCCTAGTACGACCTGAACTGATGCACGCAGGAATTACATCACCCACCGCTACCACGCTGCCTCCCCCGGGGTGAAGCATTGCAGTCGCTGGACGGTGCTCAGCAACCATAAACAATGTTCTCAGAGGAAGAAATAGATTAGTGTCAACCTCATTCCCCTTTCTGCAAGAGTTTATCTAAAACACAACCGTCTCCCTGCTAGCACAGAAAATCCCCCTGCAGCCCTCTCCCCTTCCTCAATTAAGCAAACACTTCGGGCACCTGCTCTTCTGGGGGTCCTGGTGAGCACCATCACCCCTGGCCCGGCCCGGACCACTGACTCCCTCTTTCTTTCCTGTTGCCCCAGAGACACACCAGGAACAGCACCCAACTTGCCAAACCTAAAATAAGCACTCTGGCAAAGCGGTTTTCCAACTTTTTCCACTAGATCTTTTCCATGGAAGACAAGCCCTGGGTGTAGCAAGTTTAAGATAGTTCTTTGCTCATTTATCTTCTGGAAAGCCGTTAAGGGCCACCAGTTGAACATGAGTCTGTTGGCAGGCAGGCACAGGAGACAATGACCATGGGGGACAGTCTGCCAGAGTATCATCACCCTGAGGTGAGGGGCTCACACTTTTTCCCCAGATGTGGTTCCCTCAGAGGCAGGTGCCCCAGCCCTGATGCACATCATCCCCCTTCGCAGCTGCGGATAGCAGCAAGGTGAGAAAGGTATGCCGAGGTGGATCCACTGGCAGGTCACCAAGCAGACACCTCTCACTGCCACCTCAGGTCCTCCATCAACAGAGAAGGGTCACCCTGTTGTTGCACAGAGGGTCCGTCACCATCCCTCCAGGCCCTCTGTGAGGATCTCTCACCGCCCCATTCATCAGCAGTGGTCCCTCACCACCACCTCAGGCCCTTCTCCTGGCAGACCCACGGCCCCTCCGAGGGGCAGAGACACCTCACTGCCTTCTCGGTGGGGCCGAGAGACCCCTCACCGTCCCCGTCTTCCTCGCAGTGCCCTCTCCGCCCCCTCAGCCCCTCTCCACCCAAACCCACGCCCCCTCCCCGGGGCGCAGAGGTCCCTCTCCGCCTCCTCTCAGGCCCTTCCCCGCAGGCCGCGGACTCTCCCTC
>NW_010404998.1:5220-5900 GCF_000710305.1 Buceros rhinoceros silvestris | reverse complement strand
ATAATAATAATAAATAAGAATAATCATAACCATCCCCAAACAAGCTTTTGGCAGCTGACGGGAACAGAGCAGAGGAGCTTGTACACTTTATGGAAGCCTCTTCCCTGCCTGTCTTTGGGCTCTTGTGCACCTTCATCCGCATCTCTCTGGGAAGGGAGTATCAGGGAAATGCCATTTTCTGCTCAGACGGCGGGAGGAGCGATGGGAAGCTGCGGAGGGGGAGTTTTTCAGGGGCAAATCAGCAAAATAAGGGGGGAACATCAGGAAAAGCAGGAAAAGAAAGAAGACAGAATGTAATGGGTGGAAAAGGCAAACCCCCCCCCCACCAAAGACACGTTTCTGTTCTCTTTCTGGTTTTGAAGGAATTATAAAAACAGATGAAAATTTCCTTTCCAAGGCTGCATGGTGAGAAGTATTTTGAAAATTTCCAGGAAAAACTCACGACTCCCCAGACAAGGACCTCTCTGACGTCCTCGCCCTGCTGACATCGGTTTTCAGGGTCGCTCCTGCCGGGAGAAGGGAAAGATAACCAGGGCAGGAGCCGCGGGATTAATCATGGTCCAACAAGCCTGGTTTATTCCGATGACCTTTTTCCCCCATGGCCTCCGAGCATGCGAGGCGTTGGCCAGCGTGGCCCTGGCGGGCTGACTCATGGGGCCAGCAATGCCCTTCCTGCTGGC
>NW_010404998.1:849-5130 GCF_000710305.1 Buceros rhinoceros silvestris | reverse complement strand
TCCCTCCAGAAAAACCTTATTAATCATGCTGCACCGCCACGCCGAGCGATAGCGGGAGGGAGACCTTTCGCTTCGCTCGGGTCTGACTCATCTGAAATGTCCCCGTCGCCCCTCGGCCGGAGGAAGGCGGGCGCTGGAGAAGTTCTTCCGACCTGGGGTATGTGTCACGGACTTTCTTGGCTGCTTGGTTGGATTTTTGGAAGTGAATGGAATAGTCAGAATGGAATGGAACGGAATAGACAGAATAAATAGAATTAATTCTATTCGTATAATACACTATAGCAATGTAATCTGAATTTGTCATGTCATGATTAAAAAGCAATTAATCCAGACTGTTAATCACATGTACCTGCTTTGCCACCTACGCACTTGGGATCCTTAAAGCCCTTCTCCCCGACCTGGCCGGTGTGCCTGGAGGCTGTGGTGGCCACCGAGCCACGTTCCCGCAGGAATCTCTTGCAGAAAAGGTGAATTTCAGGAGGAGAAAAGTATCTTGTGGCCAGGGAGCACCAGAGAAATGAGTACACAAAAAAATGAGAGTCAGCGGAGGATGCTTAATTGGCTGCCCGGTAATTAAGAGCAGTCCTCAGGGGGGGTTTGCCTGGAGGGAGTTTTGTTTGCAGTAGCTTTGGAGAAGGGGAGGTCACGCCACCGGGTGACTGAGTCTTTCTTGGGAAATCTGGGGAAATCAGTTTTTTCCCCATGCCCTCGCTCCTCAGGGCCTGTCAGAGGCACCGTTCCCAGCCCGGCTGTGGCAAACCCAACGTGAGCGCAGTGGTAGGGCTGAGTGGGCCCTACAAGCATGGCTGGGACTTTTTTTCCCTCTGGCTCATAATTTGATGTTAATTCTTGGACTAGAACCAGGGAAAGGAGCCGGTGTCATTTCCCACGGGGATTAACGCCTCCCGGGCTGGGTGTTTGTGATCGATGGCCCAGCAAGCGCGTGACTTCTCCTCCTGCCACCCCCTTCACCTGGGACCTTCACTCCACGTGCTACCGCCAGGTCCCTGCCCCAGGCCGGTGTAGCTCAGTCAGTTGGTGCGGCCGGTGAGCAACAGCTCACGTGTAGGTCAGTGAGGTCCCTGCCCAGACGCCAGCCGGAAGTTTTGCTTATTTAGGGGCATTAGAGCCTCAGCCTTGTCCATGAAATCTCTTGTGGCATCTCCCAGACATGACTTGCCCAGCAGCTTGAGGCATCTGAGGCTGGGTTTTCCCTCAGGAGAGCTGAAGGGTCTTGGGCCAGGGGACCTTTAGGTTGGCCCTGAGGAACAACTCCTCACCAAACCGGTTGTGCAGGCGTGTCGCAGGCTGCCCAGGGCAGTGGTGCAGTCCCCATCCCTGGAGGGGTTTCCCAGCCGTGTGGAGGTGCTGCTGAGGGACAGGGGGCAGGGGGGACCGGGCAGTGCTGGGAGAACCAGTGGACTTGATGGGATCAAAGTCCTTTTCCAACCTAAACTACTCAATGATTCTGTGATCCTCCCTTGCCGCGGGCTGGCTCTTCCCCTCTGTCACGTTGTCACCGGCGCTGCTCCAGTCTGCTCAGCGAGACATGAGCTCCACTGAGCAGCCTCAGAAGGGCTGGGGAGAGCCAAATGCCAAGAAATATTTAAAAGATAAAAATAATAAGAAGAGGAAATGAGCAGACGTTTAAAGCATGTGTTTCTGCAGTGGTGACTCCGTGGGATCTGCAGGAAGGAGCGTGGCACTCTGTAGATGACACTTTAGCATTAGCCAGTCCCTTTGCTCTGAACTCCGCTGGTGGAGGCTGTTTCCTTGCAGCACCTTTATCAGAAATGGGAAAAACTCTACCCCGGGGGGTGGCTGCATTGCCACGTCCCTTCAGTTTATGGGGTTAGCGGTGAGGCTCTTGGGGGAGCTCCATCCAACACATCCCAACCTCAGCGGGGCAGAAGAGACAGGATCAGAGCTCACAGCAGCCCGGTGGTCCCAGCAACATCCCTGCACCAAGAGAACCATTGTCCCGCCCTTGGCAGGGACGCCCCCAGCACCCCCCGCTCCCCGCACAGACTCGGCACAGCTGGTGCCTCATCCCACAATGGGATGGGAATGGCATTCCCCGCTCTGGGAATGCTCTTTGTGGTTTGGTGGTGGCACCAAACACCCAGCAGGAGATGTAGCGTCCTTGGGGGGTTTTAGGGTTTTCTTATTTTGACTCACTATTTAAGGGAAATGTCAGTGGCTGGTAAAACGCCACCCGAAAGCCATAGCAGACACGGGCGAAGCGAGGGGGGTTCTGTGTCCTCGAGGCTCTCCCCCGTGCCTCTGACCTTTGCCCTTTCAAGCGTGGCCTTTCTTTGGTGGTGCACACCATGGAGGCAGCTCTCCTATGGAGCTACCCTCAGCTCAGCAGGATTCCTCGTGGGCTTCGGACCTTGCCTGCGGGCTTCAGAGCTTGCTCATGGGTTTAGGACTTCGTTCTTGTGTCTAGGACCTTGCTCATGTGCTTCTGACCTTGTCTGGGGGTTTAGAATGTTGTTCATGGGTTTAAGACTTTGTTCACAGCCTTAGGACCTTGCTCTTGGGCTTAGGACCTGGCTCACAGGTTTAGGACCTTGCTCACAGGTTCAGGACCTTGCACACAGCTTTAGGACCTTGCTCAGGGGCTTAGGACCTGGCTCACAGGTTTAGGACCTTGCTCACAGGTTCAGGACCTTGCACACAGCTTTAGGACCTTGCTCAGGGGCTTAGGACCTGGCTCACAGGTTTAGGACCTTGCTCACAGGTTCAGGACCTTGCACACAGCTTTAGGACCTTGCTCAGGGGCTTAGGACCTGGCTCACAGGTTTAGGACCTTGCTCACAGGTTCAGGACCTTGCACACAGCTTTAGGACCTTGCTCAGGGGCTTAGGACCTGGCTCACAGGTTTAGGACCTTGCTCACGGGTTCAGGACCTTGCACACAGCTTTAGGACTTTGCTCAGGGGCTTAGGACCTTGCTCACATGTTTAGGACCTTGCTCACAGGTTTAGGACCTTGCTAGTGGGCTTAGGATCCTGCTCACAAGGTTTGGACCTTGCTCACGGGTTTAGGACCTTGCTCATGCATTGGGACCCAACCAAGATCATCTCAGTGCCCCACCCCATGGCCTGAGCGAAGGGACCTCGCTCAGGACAGCCGTGTCCACGGGAGGCGGAGACCCCCCCTGACTTCGCTGCGTGCGGGATGAGTGAGGAAGCGCAGGGATAACATCTACCAAACCAATAGCTTCTGCTCTGGTATATATTTATTACAAACCACTGAAGACTCATTCTGGTTAAATTTTATTGGTGTTTCATCAGAAAAGCAACATACAGTGTTATTCGACGTGCGGGACACCCTCGTTCTTTTAGTTGAAGGTGGCTGCAAGGCTGTGGAAAGTAAAACCCAGTCCTGAAGAGCCATTTCGCCAAAGGATGAGGTGTGTCTTGACTCTGGACAGTAAAAATGCAACACATGCTTCATGACAAACCCGCTGATGCGTAGAAAGCCTCTCAGATGCGTCGGTTAGGCCGTCCAGCCCTGGGGACGGCAGGACAGGTGTAGGTCTTGCTTAGAGAAGGAACGGGGAGCTGAGGTAGCCACCCCGGGCTCTGCAGTAAAACCCCCTAGAGCCAGGGTGAACATCCCGTCTCCTCTGACTGTCCTCAGCCACCTGGTCCTGTTTCTATTAGCTGTGGTCCGTGGGATTCGTCAGGCCCTGGATAAATCCCTAACGAGGACACGGACCAAAGCCTTCCTGGCAGGAAGAAGAGGAGCTGGGAGCTGGTCCAGGTGTAACTGCAGCAGGGTGAAGGATGCTACGGCAGGACATATTCCACCAGAGAGAACCCCAAGTAAGCCCGGGCACAAATTAGCATCCTCCAGCTGCCACAGTCCATTGTAACACCAGAACAGACAGAGGTCGTAGCAGAAACCAGGATTATAGGTTTTAGTGAAGAATTTCTCCAATAAATAGCACCCCTCAGGCGTGTACCAGCTCTGAGCCCACCCTCACGCTTCCTTTCCCCTTTCTCGTAGTGGAATGAGGGCTATATACAACAACTCACTGAAAAACAAGGCAGGAACGCTCCCGAGACTGCTAAAGTCTGGAAAATCCCTCGAGCTTTCGCTAAGCCAAACCCGTTAGTCCCGGCAGCACCAGGCATGCTGCCGTGGCTGCTGTTCCCCCGCACAGACCCGTAATTTTATGGATGTCGGTTGTCCCGGGGAGGGGTTATTCCTTTGTTTAATTTATTCATGGATTCGAAAGGCTTTGCTGGCTTCTCACGACACAGAGGGGTAT
>NW_010404998.1:0-678 GCF_000710305.1 Buceros rhinoceros silvestris | reverse complement strand
CCGCCTCTCCCAGCCGCTGTGCTGGTTGTTTGGTTTAATTTCACAATGGAGAAATGAAGAAAGAAAAAAACCACAACCCAGCAGGAAAGGGTTTTCCTCCACACATGGAAGAACAGGATGCAGGTCGCTGCCTCCAGCAAACTCCTTTGTGTTAGACCCCAAGGACACAATAAACCCAGCAGCGGCTTCAGGAAGCTGCCGGACCCTTCGAACCACCCACCCGTTCTTCTCGAGCACCGTTTAAGAGCGGGGGGAAATCGGGAAGCTGGTACCACTGGGTGGAAAGCAGGAGTGGCCCCTGTGCCCCCCACTTCTCCAGGAGGGGCTGGGAACGAGCAGCTCACTGCGATCGGTACCTGGGGGAGGACGGGAACACCGGTGCCCTGAGAAAGCATTTGCTTGGAAGTGGGGTTAGAAGTTTTAGATATAATAACCAGCAAATATACAACATCCAGTGTATTCTTTAAGGGGGCGGGGGGCGTTACCTCTGATGTGACATCTTTAAAAAAATAACAAAAACCACAAAAACACAAAAAAAACCCCTGCTTGTGGCTGTGGAGACCAGTCCTGGCGCTGAGGGAACACGTTCAGCCCTGCCTCACTGACCCCGGCAACGGCAGGGCTGAAGGCAGGCGAGGAGGGGCGAGCATCGCTTTTGGGGTGGGGGAGGGGTGGGGG
>NW_010404997.1:367-3930 GCF_000710305.1 Buceros rhinoceros silvestris | reverse complement strand
GGGGGGGGGGCAAAAAAAGGAAAACCAAAGCCCCCCAAAACCCCCAAAATGAAAAAGAAAGAAAAAAACCCCACAAAAAAGCAGACAAGGAGGGGGAAAAAAGGCAAAAAGCAACTCCATCAATAGAAAAAAGTAAAAGTAATTAAAAAGAAAAAATAAAAAGGCAATTTAAAACACCTAATCCCACAGTGTGAGAGGCCAAGGCACTCTCCTCCAGTGTTTTGGCAGGGTGGACTGTGAAGATGGATGAAAAACCAAGCCCAGGACTACCTCCTGCAACTTTGTTCTTCTGAAAAACTCTCACCCTCCACAAGGAGAGCTTTGTCAGGCCAGGAAGCCATCATCACAATTTGCAGGGCAATGCTGGAGTGGGGTGCACCTGCATGGTCCTGTCCCAGGTTGGTGCCCCTTTCTGAGAAGTTTTGCAAGGGAGGAGGCATGTGCCCGCATTCATGGCTTCCCTGCATGATGTCCCTGGTATCCTCAGGGAAGGCTTGATTTCAGACAGCAGAGTAACAAATCCATGGGTCAAAGGTGGCCACAAGCTCCCAGGTGGCCTCTGAAATGCACCTGGAGATGGTTTATCAAATGTAGGAGTATCATGGTAGGGCAGGATCATATACTCCTGCCTTTCTCTAAGCCCCTGACATGAAGTTTACTGGAAGATGGAGAGTGAAATAGCAACTATGCAGAGCCACAACCTGCCTTGCAGAGCCCGTGGGACACAAGGCACCTGAGCATGCTTGTGGTTTAACACATAGCCAGATGCCAGGTGACTCTTGACGGGTGTTTGCAGATTGTCTCGGAGATTTCAGTCATTTTTGTTGCAACATAAAACACTACTGGATCTATAGAGTCTCCTCCGTGGTTTTCCACAGGTTTGAGGGTGTCTGCAGGTTGTTTGCAAGGCCTTCATTTTGCTTATTCTCTAGCTGTGCTGGGTATGGCTCACAGGTTGAAAACATGCTGGAGGGGAAAAGACACTCCTGATAGCAATTAAAACATGGATTATTCAGGAGAAAAGGACTGAGAAAGTACTGGAGAAAAACGATGCCCCACAGCAAACACCATTATTTTCCTTGAGGACATTTTGCTTTTCTGTGCTCCCTTTTCCTCCTATACCTAGAGCTCAGGGGGATGATGATTTACTGTAAAGGTGTGTGATAAGCCACAGTCCACACTTGGCTTTCTGAATGCTTTCTTGAACTTTAAACTAAACATAACATGGAAATTTGAATTGACTGAAAACACTACATTTGCTTTAAACAACCATTTTTACTCCCTTTCATACTCTTATATTTGCCCTAAGTCAAGAAAACACTGAAGGACAGTTTCTCTCTTCATTTCTTTTATTCTTTAGTCAAAACCAGACATTTCAAAGTGATCTTTAAAATATTTTTTCTGACTAAAATCAAGTGACCTTGTCCCCCTGAAACAAAGAGCTACATCACGTTTCAAACAACACTTCTCTCGTGAAAAGCACCCAGCCTGGTCTTCAGGGTACATAGACACGGTGTAACATGATGGAAGGGAGGTCCCCCTCTCAGAGGAACCATCTGGCAAAGCCCTGGAGGGTTTCTGCAAGACAGTACTAGTCTCTTGTGTTTTTCCTTGCTCCTTTGCACACTGTGGTGTCACATGCATGTACATTGCACCGCTACTGAGAAAATATTCACCCTTGTCTCTCAGCCTCTGTACCTGCAGCATGTTCTCTCCCTCTTCTGCCCAATGGTTTCCTGGGCTGGCACTGGCATTCTTTTCCTGACATAGGAACTCAGTTAATTGATCCAGAGGCAAAATTTCTTTCTATTGGTACAGTTACTTAGTTGGCCAGGAGTTCCTCCATCATTTTCACCCAGCTGCCTCTTGGATTTTTGTGCCAGCACAGAGCAGGGGGCAGCCTGGGGAGCGAAATGAAAGGCCAGGGTAGGGAGAAGTGAGTGTTTTTTTGGCAGCTGTAACCTTTGTAATGCTTGCAAAACAACAGGCACGACACAAACCAAATGCTCTTAGCGGGAGATGAGATAGGTAAAAGAATATTGGAGTAACAAGCAGCAGCTATGCAGGTCTGCTCATGACATTTTACATTAGGTTTTCCTGCTTGAAAGGCAAAGGCCATCATCTGTTTGTGGCATGAAGATTTAGACACCTTTGGGGAAGAAGGTGGAGGGGTGACAGCCTGCCCCTCCAAGCTGCCGGGTGTTGTACGTCAGGCAGGGGAGCGGCTCCTCTGCACCTCCCTTCTCTCTTTCCTCCTTCTTTCCCTTCCGAAGTGCCACTGAAGCTACGCCCAAGTGCCTGCTCAGCTGACTGTAAGTTTCCCTGCAAGAATATCAGTACACCTGCTTCTCTCACTATCCTACAGGAACCTGATAGCACCAAATGATGTGAAACCAACCACAGGCTTTTAGTCAGCCTGCACCAGACCTAAGGCTACGCACCACGTTCTCTTTTAAGCACTCAAATTCTTCTCTTTTATAGTTACTAAGAAACACGCACTAAAGAAATCAGTGTAGTCAGCTATCTAGAGTAAATGTTTGAATGTGAACATTTCCTGTTCGCACTCTGAGTCCTTTAATGGAGATTAAGATCAATGTCCTCAGCATATTATCAAGGACATTGTGCTGTGGATAACGTGTTTCCCACTGCATTCTTGCTAACAGTCCAGTTCCAGCCTCTGCACCTGCCTATGACTGAAGCAAATTGCCCCCATACGGAGAGTAAGCTTGGGGTGAACGGGCTGTGTTTAAATACACCGATTGTATTTTCAGAGGTAGCTATGGACTGCTCCACATCTAACAGGAAAACAGCTGATGGAAAACCAAGAGGACAGAGGGATGAAAATGTACCCTTCCTACATGTCGTTGCCTGCACTTGGGTCAAAACAACTGCAGAGGCCTCTGCTACTTCATGTTTCCTGACAGTTCTGTTGTGTACAAAGGGATTTTATATGGTGAAGGACATTGATATTTGAAATTCTTGGGTGGCTTATGTAGCAGTGACGCAAGTACATGCAGGTAATTAGAAACACTAGGCTTTTTTGTTGGAAACAGCAACTTTAATGGCACTTATTCCATAACAATACCTTTCTTAGTAAATTGTATGCCTTGGCTGCCTGCATTTTTTCTAAAAACCTGAAAAATGCATTTGCTAATTTAATAAAGAGGAGTTTTTTTCTATTATGTATTGCAGAGAAAGACCACATTCTTGTTATTTTTGCAGCAGAGAAAGCCTGGACTGGAGGAGAGATTGCCCCAGTAATCAGGAATAGGGAGCTGCTCCTTGGGTGAGTCAGCCTGAATCTGTGCAGCACAATACGGAAGGAGATTAGCTCCAGGCATGCTCCCAGTTACCACAAGGACCTTTTTGATTGTTTCCTTTGTGCAGCTAATTAAAGGCAGACAAGCTCAAGCTGGACTTGCCACATGTATAGTTTGTGCAGACCCAATAGCAATGTGTGTAACCAAAAACATCCGGATGTCCTTTGCACTCCTCGTGACCAACAGAACTTTCCCTGACTGGTGGGATGGACCCAAGGTGCCTCAGCACGGTGGAGGGGCCTG
>NW_010404997.1:0-276 GCF_000710305.1 Buceros rhinoceros silvestris | reverse complement strand
GCCTGCGCACTGGGGGGGGTCCTGCCCAGCCGTTCTGAACATTAGAGGTGGCTGAAGGGATGATGCGGTGGCAGAACTGGTCCCTTTGTAATGAGGATTTCAGTGGCAATGACGTGTGAACGCCGTGTGAACCCGGATTAATAATTCTGAATAAATTGCAAGGAAAAGGCCACAACTGCTGTGTTTATGAATCCAACCCAAAGGTCAAGAGATACTCCAGGCAATGTTAGGAAACGCAAAATCAGAACATGCCCCCCTTTCCCCATCATCCCCACC
>NW_010404996.1:0-2282 GCF_000710305.1 Buceros rhinoceros silvestris | reverse complement strand
GACGGCTCGGCTCTTTGGAGCATGGCGGCGGCGGTTCCTGGCGCAGCTCGTGCTGGCAGGGACAGATCAGGTCCTGACAAGCTGCGACGGCTCCGGAGAAAGCGCGGCTCGGCGGCTCTTTGGAGCGCGGTGGCGGTTTTGGAGCGCAGTGGCTCTAGTGGTTCCTGGCGCGGCTGCCGGAGTCCAGAGGGGGTTGCTCCGATGTGGTCCGGTGTGGCCGAGAGTGCAGAAAGACTGCCTTAACACGGGCGCAGCGCGGCTTTTTTAAAAGGAGAAGCAGCGCGAAAATCGAACAGACCCGCAAAAACTTTTAACCAATGAAAAAATGGAGATGCAGCTGATGTCACATGGTAGGGAATATAATTGGATAGCTAAAGCAAATTCTCCTAAAAAGGAGATCTTTTGCTAACCCATCACATGAATGAATTGAATTTAATAATTAGAAAAATTTAGTTAACCATGCAGTATTTGTTTCTTATCAACAGTTAATTAAGGTAGAAAAGGAAGAGTCTAATTCTCTCCCGCCATGTCACACGATGTGATAGGACTGTTAGTCATAGACCTATAGAATGCTTTGGGTTGGAAGGGACCTCTAAAGGGCACCTAGTCCAACCCCTCTGCCATGAGCGGCGACATTATCTTGGGGTCACAGGAAAATAAGAATTCGTGGTTTATTTTTTGAAGGCTGTGATACTGTCATTAGCTGAGAGGCACATTTTAAACACAACTCAGTGAACGTGCTCCTTGCAGTGGTGCGGCTCAGAAATATGAGAAATGAAGTGAAAACGAGGGGAGGATGACGGAGCCCTTCAAACATAACCTGGTGAGTTGCAGCCTTCCTCCTCACCTTTCAGTGTTTATAACTGAAAGCAGGCTGTGAAAAAGCAAGTTAGTGCCTTCTCTAGGACAGCCACCGTGTAGCTGAGAGCTACAGAAGCCGTCTGCTGGAGTAGAAGAGGTGAGGAGGAACCAAAGTCAGTGTAAGGGCAGCTCAAGGGACATAAGGCAAAGCAAATGAGGACAGGAGGAGGGTTCGTAAAAGGTCATTAGAAAATAATAGAAGGCTCCTTTGTCCACTATCGTGAGTAGAGAATGAACAATCAAAAAACGTGAAGGAAAGAAATTTAAGTTGGCTACATTCCCAATGCAGAGTCAGGTAGGCAGTGGAAGATGGTAGCTGGGGACTTCACAGAGCTTTGGTTGCTGGAGATGCTGAAGAAGCAACATCAATCAGGAGAGGCTCATGCACAGTTGGCTTTCTCTGGAGAGGGGAGAGCTGCGCTCCAGCTGCTCCCTCTTTCAGGGAAGTATTTCATTTGTCTGCTGCACCCACTGATTCAGAAGAATGATATTCTGGTTGAGGCTTCTCTACTTAAGATGCAGCTTCTTATCTTTTAATTCTTTACGAGCTGTTCCAGGGATTAGCGACCCACCGTGAAGGAAGGAGGAGATGGCTGTCCCAGTGGTGTGAGCAAAGCTCAGCTGGGAAACCCCTGGCCTCACCGAGGGTATCTCTGAGCACTGCACAAATTGTCATGCTTGAAACTACAGCTTGTGGGGTTTTTTCAAGTTATTGTGGTGTAAGTGCAATATTGTAATAAAACTTCTAACAGGAGGGACAGAAAAATCTAACTATCTTGAGATTTGCTCTTAATACATATACACTGAGTATCCATATATGCACATATAAAAATATGTGTATATTTTTAATACACACATATAAACTCGTGCTTCAACTCCAGAGAGATGGCAGTTTACCATGGTGTCCTGGGTTCAACATGGGTTAACCGGATGCTCCCATGTTGTCCAGCTTTCTTCTTCCCAGAGAGCTGTGGTTCTCCCAGCCTTCCGGGAAGAAGGACCATGCCTCCGTGAATGAAGTCATAAAAGGGGGCGTGCGAGAAGACTTGACGCCATTTTGCCATCTTGCTTCTCCCCCTCTCTGCTCTATCCGCCCTCCTCTCTATATCGTCCGTGGCTCCTATCAGATATGCCATGGAGGACTCCTGTAGCTTATGCCCTCGGACTGGAGAGACTGTTATCACGGAGAGAAAGACACGTCCAAGACCTGCTAGGTCCCTGAAGCAGTAAAAGACTCCTTCTGCAACATGGGTAGGACCTTCTCCCTTTTCTGCTGATTCCCGGCGGGGGTGGTCTAATGAACTGTCTTGCCCTGATGGATGGACCCAGCGGTACCCCTTATTCCTGCGGCGGATGAAGCAGCCCTTACGCGCAGGGAATTAAAGATATTCCCCTAAGACGCAAATTGGCTGACCCGCGGC
>NW_010404995.1:10408-10787 GCF_000710305.1 Buceros rhinoceros silvestris | reverse complement strand
AGGCACCGGGGCTCCTTCCCGGGAGGCCGCTGCACCCCCCGTCCAGCAGCGCGGAACCCGGGGAGGGGAAACGGGCTGTGCCAACCCCGCCGCAGGGTACCCCCATCGCAGGGTACCCCCATCACAGACCATCTCCTCAGGACAGCCACAGATTTACTGCGCTGGCATGGCGTGGCAGTTATTCCCAGTATTCCCAGCTCTCTCGCCAAGAGCTAGCTCCCAGCTCCATCCCCAGCAGGAGCTCAGCCCTGGAACAAGATTTAAATCTCAAGAAAACAAACCAGCTCCCCAGGGCTGCTTGACAGGGTTTCTTGCCACAAGTCATGCCGAGGCGCTGGCTTCGGGTGCCAGCTCCCACCGTCCTGTCTCCACTGCAGCC
>NW_010404995.1:9200-10255 GCF_000710305.1 Buceros rhinoceros silvestris | reverse complement strand
ATGATGCGGGACAGAGCTCAAGAGCAGCTTCTGCACTGCTGGGGACACGGGCTGCAGGAACCCCGTGCTGCAGGGCCATGGCTGCCGGGCAGGGAGGGCAGGACGGCTCTGGCTGCTGGGCTGGGAGCAGTGCCACCAGCTGGGCTGCTGCGCACTGCTCACTGCCTTGTGCTTGGCAATTTTCCTCTGAGGACCGTGAATGACCACTGACCAACTGATCCCACCAGCACCAGCGTGCCTGGAACAATCACAGACATGCCAAGAGAAATCGTAACTAAATCTGCGCAGCAGACCTGGTCCAGTCCTCCCATCAAGCACCAGGAGCTTTGGTTTGATGAATTAATTGGCAGAACAGGGATGGATTTGTCTCTGGCTCACACTGCTCAGGGGCTGATGCCACAGGGTCAGTCACAGCCCCAGTGCCCAGGTGTGTGCAGTGCCTGGCCACACTGCTCCAGAACAGCTCATGGGTGTGAAACACCCAGGGTGAGCAAAACCCTGGAGCAACAGTGGAGCAGTGAACCACACTGCCAGGGAGAAAAACCAGCCAGGGGCTGCAGGGGGAGGCAGGGTACTGGGGAGGCTCTGTCAGGTGGTGATGAGAGCAGGGCTGGGGCGAGCACTTCATGCAGCTGCAGCTCCCGGGAGTATCCCTCAGGAAGCCTGGCTGTCCCTGAGACTCCATAACCTGCAACTCTGCCAGGACGAAGTGCTTTCGCTTTGGTGTGCATTCACCTGGTGGCATCGGCTTCAGGCTGTCCCGGCCATGGTGCCTGCAGATGCGGTTGGTTTGCACAATCCAGCCCATGAGCCAGACCTGGCTCTCGCCCTCTGCCAGGACACACGCAGCCAAGGAAGGCTTCAAGCGCTGAGTGTTGTTGTGAAAAGTTTTCATGCTACAGGTTTAGCACAAGCAAACATGCCAAGAAGCTGAGGTCTGCTTACCCTGCACTCCTGCCCTGCTATTTCAGCCTCCGCCACCGTTGCTGATAACCCCTGGGCACCGTCTAGGCGCCACAGTCACGGCCTGGGCCCACCACACCACAGCGGGCCAC
>NW_010404995.1:8719-9079 GCF_000710305.1 Buceros rhinoceros silvestris | reverse complement strand
CCGTGGAGCACCCCACTGCAGCCACAGAGCAGCAGGTTAAAGGGTCGGGGAAAATCAGTTTGGGGGCAACCCTCTCTTTTGGGGCGAGGACAGAGAAAGGGCTAGATTTGGAGGCTGAAATGCCACGTGCTCGGGATTCACCTGGTGCATCCTGCTGGTGTGTGTTCTCTGGTGCAGCCCTTTGCTGGGTCCTGTGTGTCTGTACCTGCTCAGCGCTCACAGCAGCTCCTGCCTTCATCAACTCAGCGGGCACGGCCGCAGAGATGTACTTGTGACTCAAACCAAACTCGGGTCAGCTAATTGGGAACCCGTGGATGTCCAGATGAACACATTCCCCCGTGGCTGCACCGTTTTGGCTCC
>NW_010404995.1:6961-8556 GCF_000710305.1 Buceros rhinoceros silvestris | reverse complement strand
CACTCTTCCCATTACTGGGCCTCGAGCCTGCTCTTGGCTCTGGCTGAGAGACCCGTGGGTGGCGGGGGAGGAGGTGGCGAGGGGCCAGCCCTGTGCCGAGTCTCAGGGCAGAGAACCCCGCCGCAGTCTCTGGTCCCCCGTGCTGCCCTCCCACAGGGTGAACGTGGGGAGCCGTGAGGAAGAGGGAATCCAGCTGAAGAGCTGATTCTGATGGTTTTCATCCTGCTCTGGATGTTTTGTGTTGAGTCCAAGAGCTGTTTGTATGTCAACGAGACAGCTTCATGTGCTCCTTCAGGAGAGCTGGAGGAGCAGCACGTTGGCTGGGCCTGGGTGCAAGTTCGTTTTGCAGCCACACACAATGGGCAGAGACCTCCTAGAGCCCCCACACTGCCCAGCAGTGCCCAGTGCTCCCTGTCTGCCCCCTCCCTGGCCCCGGAATGGATCTGCTGCCTCCAGCATCCACAGCTGGATCCCAGAAATGGCGGGAGGTTACCCAATGCATGGGGTGGCAGGGCTGCAAACCCCAGATAAACCCTGGTGACCTGGAGGACAGCGAGCAGGGTCTCCAGAGTGTCCTGGAGCCACAGGTGCCCACGGCCATGGTTTGGGCCAGGCAGGAGCTCAGGGTTCAGGGCATTTGAGGCAAAGTGTCATGATGACAAACCAGACTGAGACAGACATGGAGCCTCCTGAAAGCACAGCTGGCCCCACCAAGGCCCAGGGCAGCCCCATTCCCTGGCCAGCAACTTGGAGGATGTGGGAGCCCAGCTCTGCCCCAGCTGCCTCTTGTCTGCAGGAGCCTCCCCGGCAGCGAAGCCTCAGCTGAGTGATTAATCTTTTGCCACGGAGAAATAGGGAGAACCAGCGATTAATAAACCCTGGCTTAGGCAGTAACACGGCTCTGCCGTCCCCGCCATAAACATCACCCTTTTACTGACTGTGACTTGGGATGTGCCGACTGCCGGGCACTTATTGTAGGGGCTGCCCGCGGGGAGCAGGGTCAGGGCTTTTTGACGAGGAGGTATCGCCATCGGGAGGATGTTTGTTTTTGTAGCAGCTGGATGTGTCTCGGGGAGGGATGGGAACGTCTTCTGTCACTCGTGGGCCAGGAGGAGGCTGGCAGGGCAGGGATAAAGCTCCTGACAAGTTTGGACTAGCAGGCGAGTTGATTAGCTGAGAGATGAAAATTCACAGCTCTGCTCTGCAGGGGCCATGAGCTGCTGGAGACGTGTTTACGTGAGGGGAAAGGACCCCGTGCACACTGGCTGGCCCCCGACGGTGCTGAGTCCACAATCCCAGTGACCCGCGGCAGTGCGGGGCTGGGCAAAGCCCCTTGGGTCGGTAACAGGTCCCCATTGCAAGAACAGCCATGGCGGCGCCACAGAGCCCCAACCTCCTGCCACAGCTGTGCAGGGCCTGGGGGGACGAGAGGACTCGGGCCAGCGTTGTGGAGGGTGGCTTCCCCCGTGGCCCCAGTGCAGGGGCAGGTCAGTGCTGGCTGCCTGGGCACCCTGGACATGCCCCGTGTCCATGGGTGTTGGGGGCTGGACACCCACCGCAGCCTCAGGTGTTTCTGTGCCGCCAAGGGTGGGAAC
>NW_010404995.1:2462-6917 GCF_000710305.1 Buceros rhinoceros silvestris | reverse complement strand
TTGGGGGCTGGACACCCACCGCTGCCTCAGGGGTTCATCTGCAGCCAAGGGTGGAAAAGACCCCCAGGGTGGCGAGCGCAGACCCTTGTCTGCTGAGAGCCCGGGCTGGGCTCTGGCCGGTGGTTCTGATTACCCGGTGACAGACAGAGGTAGATGCACACCGCTGGAGGCAGAATAAATTGATGCTTTACGTGGTATAATTGTCTTCAAAATAAGGTAATGACTGGCTCTTGGAATGCTTTGATCTTATCAGAAAGACAAGGAATACGCTAATGGCTTTAATTGGACTTGGGGGATGACATGAATTCAGCCTCCTGGGTGAGCTGGTGTCTGGAATTGACCACTGATGGGGATAGAAAGGCTTTAATCAGATTTAGGCTCTTTAATACCCACAGTAGTGTGTCTGCGTGTGTGATACAGACCCACTGTGGTGCCCGTTCTGGAGGGGGGGTCCTGCAGGCTGCCTGTGCTTGGGCTGCCTTTGTGTTCGGGAGCCTTTTTTCCGTGTACTTTCCATTTGTGTTCAAGCTCTGCAGAAGCTACGGGTTTTATTTATGGGCTTAAAAGGAAAGTTGAAACCAACGTGTGAAAAAGCAGTGGAAAGCTGTTAGTCGTTTCATTTCCCAGCAGCAGGGTCATGGCAGCCGCCCCAGCGCAGGGTAGCGCACTGGCCATGCTCGAGCAAGCGATCACCAATTACCACTGCTTAATTATTGTGAGTAACGGCGACAGTGGAAGCAGTGGAAAGGCTTCTTATCCCTCTAGGACCATATCTTGGTGGTGTCCCACAACAGGTCAGAGCAGCGGCGTTGAAGCGCGGAGGGTGAGCAGGGGCCGACTCAGCCGTGACTTGCCGGGTGAAGCGGTTCTCCTCGGTCCAGGCTCTGCGGCGCTGGGCTGGAGTGCGGGTGGCTGGGGCAGGCTCTGCCCCGCGTCCCCCAGGGCTGAGCTCCACTGGGCTCCCCGGGATGCCAGGCTGGTGGTGCCACAGCTCTCGGGGGTTCTGCCTCTCCTGCCATGCTCGTGGCGAGGTTGTATCTGGGGAGTCCCCAGAGCATCCCTGGGTGCCTGAGGATTTAGCAGGAGCTGGTGGTTTCACAGGTTTCCCCCAGCCATTTCCGACCAAAACTGGGCTCTTCCTAGGCAGCAGCAGCCCAGATGCTAAAGCTACAGATGCAGCAGTTATTCTTCCTGGGCCCTGTTTATGTCTTCCCTGTTGTAACTACAGATTTGGATTGCTTTGGTAGGGTGACATTAGCTATCATGTTTCCCGTATGTTAATTTGTTGGGCTTAGATGAGCTCCCGAAAAGGATTTAATAACACGAGCTGTTGCCAATGAAAGCACAACCTTGCTCAGCGGTTACTGTGCGGCCAAATATTTTGAAGGCCAAGCCTCCAGGCGTGGTGCAAGCTCCTTGTAAGTAGCTGAGGTTTCGTGTAAGTACGGGTGAGAACACAGCGAGGTCAGCGCTTGTGCTGTGGGAGCAGGAGGTGGCTCCCAGCTCCGCTGGGGCATGAATCCGCTAGGAGCATCATGACAGCCGCGAAGCTGCGGCAGAGAGCACCGATATCTGGAGATTCTGGATCAAACGGCGGGGCCACGGAAGTGATCCCCAAAACAGTGCACAAGGCTGAGCCCCCTCCATTCCCCCATCCCCAGTGTTGTCCACCCTGCGTCCCCCCCATCTCAGAGGGGTGACCCCACACCAGCACGGTGGAGGGACCCCCATGGTTCTCAGGGCTGTGGGGCCAGACCCTCCCAGTAGCGCTTGGCCACCAGGGATGTGCTGCCACCAGCAGCACCCTGCAAGGGGAGGAGGATGAGGAGATGCAAGGGGAGGAAGGTCTCCCGGCGTCCTGTCTCCCCAAACCCCCCTGCAGAGCTGCCCCACTCGCTGTGTTTCCCCAGGATGTGACAAATCGCCCATGTGTGTGGGAAAGCTCCGCGCCGCGACACAAACACACACATGCTTAGTAACATAATCTCTTAAAAGCAAAATCCCAGAAATTCCTTTTTCTTCGTGGAAAATGTTGCCTGGGGGAGAAGCTCATAATGAAGGATGAAAGCTTAATCCTTGAGGTAGAGCAGGACTGGGGCAGGAGGAGTATAAACATGACAGTTGTTGCTCAACGAGTCGGAAAAAAAAGGTGAAGGGATAAAAGTTGTGGTGGGTCAGGACGGCTCAGGCTGCGGGTCCGGCTGCGAGCAGCCCGCCAGCGCTTCCTCCTTCCCCGGCACGTTCATCACTGTGGTGTTGGCCATGACAAATGCACGCGTTATCCTGGCGATGTCAGACACAGGCAACTGCTGTTGCTCTCTGGTAGGTGGGGAGAGTAAACTGTGCTCTGTTCCGGTGTAGTTCACCGGTGGGGACAGTCCTGGGTTACCGGGTATCGGCACCAGCATCGCTGGGAAGGGGCATTAATCAAGATGAGGCTTTGGCCATTATAAAATAAACACCAGTATGTCTGCAGACGCATTTTTATATCTTTTCTGGGCCATTTGTATGGATGCTGGCAGGCGATGCAACAAAGCACTGTGAGCGTGTGCAGGCTCCTGGGGACAGCATGGACCTCCCTGAGCACTGGAGGGTCCTGGGGGGGACACGGCAGCACAACCCACATAGTGTGGGGATGGCCATGGTGTTGGCACCCTGCGGGCTGGTGCTGGCCCTGCAGTGGAGCAGCATCCCCCAGCTCTGAGGCACCGGGTCGGGGAGGTGCACATTGTCCCCAAAGCGGTTTCCTCCAGTGGGGAGTTCACTTCTGATGAAAGAGAGAATGACCCAGCGACCCCAGGGAAGGCAAACAGAGAGAGATCAGAGGCGAGAACCTCTCAGAAGAAACACATTGAAGGAACCAGCTTCTTGACACATCCACTGGTAACCACTGCCCTATCTGGCCTCCTTCAAAGCCAGAGAAAACCTGTTTAAATCAAAGGTAAACCCCTGCTGCAGCACAGCTCTGCTTAAGCCAAACCTCCCACCAGCAAGCAGCAGAAATGCTGTCGTGGTGCTGGCCCAGGGCAGCAGCGGATCGGGTGGCCCATGGCTCAAGCCCGACAGCCCCAGACCACCACACACTAGAGGAGGGTGTCTTGGGCTCCCTCGGCAGCGGTGGGTGCCCAGTTCTCGCCGCAGGAGCACCCTGGGAGATGCTGGGCAGGTCAGGGTGGGGTCTCTATCAGGATTTCTCTATCAGGGTCTCTATCAGGGTCTCTATCAGCTGCCTCTCCGTTGTCCCTGTGCCACCATGGTGGGTTCGGAGAGCTGTGGTGCCAGCTCCGTGGCTGTCAGGGAGGACATGGCGATTGGCACCGAGAGATACCTCTGGGCTGGTGGGTCCCAGCCAGCCAGGCCAGGTCAGAGCCTCACGGGTTCCTGAGGTGTTCGCAAGACAAGAACTCCCCAACCAGTCCGTGAAAGGGTTTTTTTGCAGCACAGCTGTTCCTCCCCGGCATCTCCAAGCCTTCAGCATCCAGTCAAGAGGGACAAACAAACAGCCTCTCCTCCTCTGATTTATGTTTTAATTGGGAAGAGGAGTGGCAGAGGTGGGGTTACACTCTCCAGAGCACAACCTGCTCTGCCTTTGCTCACTGCGCAGCAACGCTGTTTACGGACTCAGATTCCACCCCTCTCCTCTCCTGAGGCCGTGAAGATGTATTTCCTCTTGTGCCGTTTCTCCTTCTGGCAGGCAGGCTCCCAGGTGGGTCTGGAAACCGTCAAAGTGGGAAATAAAGTTGTTCACTGAAAAAAAAAAAAAAGCTGCAAGGAAAAAGGGAAAGAAGAAAAACCCCAGCGGCACAGTGGGAGGGAGCCGGGGCGATGCAGGCAGGAAACATCACAGGAGCCCCGGCTCTGCACTGTCACTGCCATGTGCCAGCGCTGGGCACGACGGCACTGCCACTGCCAGGGCCCACCCTGTGCCGGGGCTGAGGGCTCCACTTGTCCCTGGAGCAGAGACAAAAAAAAAGCATAGTGTGTGTCACCCATGGCCCTTCGATCTCCCACTTCACGTCCAGTCCTAGTTCCTGCAGTTTCAGTGCTGGGAGCGTGGGACTGCCCCTCAGGCTCATCGCAGAAGGTCTCATGGCACTGCAGCTGATGACTCTGTTTGTCTGATGGGACTGATGGGTGAGCACATTCCTGGCTCTGCCATCACCTGGTTCTCCTAATGTCAGTCGTGATCAGCGCGAACAACCACACACCAGTGCTCTTGGGCGATGCTGAGAGGTGTTGAGGGGGGTGGAGGGGGGGTGCAGGTGGCATTTGTTCCCAGCCATGTGTATTTTTGAAACCTCACTGTTTTGCCCAACACGCACCAACTGGTACCACCGTGCTCCAGCAGCCGCGGCGCAGGGCCAGCACAGCCCCATCTGGCACCGGGGCAGTGAGCAGTGGGGCAGGAGCAGCAGTGGAGGGGATGTGCTGTGGGGTGTGGCTGGGCCTGGGGGG
>NW_010404995.1:1892-2334 GCF_000710305.1 Buceros rhinoceros silvestris | reverse complement strand
GTGGCCCCATCCCACACTGCCCCTGTGCTGTGGCAGTGGGCCCCGCTGTGTGCTGGCAGCCTGGGAGTTCTTCTGCCTGTGCAGCCCAGAAGGGACCAGGGGCACTGGCCAGCAGCCCCTGCCCAGGAAACTGGTTTCCCAGAGAAAGTTTGGTGTTGACAAAACAATGCTTTTTTCACCCAAACAAATTTGCTCTTTGTGGAAAATATTTGGACTCAGCCTTTAGCCCTTCTCCCAAACAGCTGGAAGGAGACTGACGGTGCAGAGCGGCCCCACACCAGAGCTGCCAGCACGGGCAGGAGGGATCCGTTGCCCTGGGGCAGGGCAAAACCCACCCTGTCCACCCAGTTTCTTGGTGAAAGGGTTTCCATCTGGCAAGTCAAGAGGTCAGCAGTGGCGAAGGGGCTGTCTCCAGGGCTGTCGGGGCTCGGTGAGCTGGCGA
>NW_010404995.1:517-1540 GCF_000710305.1 Buceros rhinoceros silvestris | reverse complement strand
TGTGGGCAGGAGGCCCTGCACTGCTTTCAGCCTGGGTGACCGTCACCTCCCGTCCAGCCTCTTGCCGAGCGGCTGCAGCGTGGCGAGGTTGCCAGTTCGGTGCTGCCAGTTTGGTGCCGCTGGTTCAGTGCTGCTGGTGCCATCCGAGCTGCCCAGCAAAGGCGGTTCAAGCCGCACGTGGCTGCGTGCGTGAGCTCCGGGGACCGGCCAGGCTGGGAGAACCCGAGGAGCGCCGGGGCCGGGCACAGATGCTGCGGATTAGGGAATGAAAAGCTGGGAGGTTGCTGGTGAAGACATTTTTCCGTTCACGAGGCCATGGGGTGGAGCGGGCGGAGCGGGGGGGCAGCCGCCTGCAGAACAACAAAAGGCAGAAGGGGGAGAGGAGCACGAGGGAGAGATTTTTGATTCATACTCAAAAATTACCCAAACTTTATTGCCCAAATGTCTACATTTTTATGTGCTTAAGCACAGTGAGTTATGGAAATCTTAAAACAATGGAATGATCTCCTTCACTGCCCTCGATGTGTGTGAAGTCACCACCCCTCCGAACCAAGTGGAATCTCTTTTTCCGTTTTATTGACTTACAAAAATGTCTCTGCTATCAACACCCTCCGCATGCATCTCATAAATACCAGGGTGGGACACAGGGCTTTTGGTGGGGGGTTCGTATAAACCCGTCTCTGCCCCTACCCTTCCTCGATAAATGTTTTTATGGTGTTAGGTTGATTTGGCAAATTTTCTGTTAGAACCTGCCTGAACAAGAGGGGCTGCAAATTCCTTGACTCCAGTCCAAGCCTTGCTCCCCGGGTCCCCCGCTCTCGTCTTTGCTCGGTGGGAGTCCTTTATCTGTCAGTCACGTGCTGACCCTGTAAATCTTCTGCAGCGATGGGGCAGGGTGAGTCTTACACACTCCATCTGCCAGGTAAGGGACTTCAGGGGCGAAAGCGCCCGTGATCCAGCCAGAGCACATTTGGCAGCCCTGGACATGCAGAATAAAGTCGTTTGGGGTTTATTTTTGCGTCG
>NW_010404995.1:0-385 GCF_000710305.1 Buceros rhinoceros silvestris | reverse complement strand
CAGAGGGCGCACAGGAGCAGGGAGGGGCGAATGCCCTCACAGGCACCTCTGACAGGACACACTGCTCTGCCTTCAGACATCACGAGGCTCCGAGCCAGCAGCAGTGATGCTCTGCTGCATTCCACTGCATTCCAGCAGTGATGCTCTGCTGCAGGGGAGATCCTCTGGTAGGGCTGTGCCTGTGTAGGGGTCGAGAACTGAGTGTGCAGACAGGCAGCACACAGCGGGGTGATTTCCTTTGCTGCCGAAATAGTTTCTCCCCACCCCTCCAAAACGTCTTCCTTGGCCGCCCTGGCTGTGCAGAGCACACCTCCTTTACAGCCTGACACGGCGGAGCTGAGCCGGGAGAAAATGAGGATGAGCTCTGGAAGAGGAGGGGGCTTTG
>NW_010404994.1:14940-17997 GCF_000710305.1 Buceros rhinoceros silvestris | reverse complement strand
CCACGGCAAGGAGATGCCCGTGAAAGAGTCAAGTTAGTATGAATTATCTAAACCCCTAAAAAACAATGATAAAAGCAAGTTAGTTCCTAGTTTCCAAAGAAGTTAACAGGCTAAATTAAAATGGTACTTTAATTTGCCTCAGCGATTGCTCAGTCATTACAGTTAGTAGTCACAATTTCCCCAAATGAAGTCAGCAACAGATAATGCAAAACTATAGCTCTGAAACATTTCTCAAAACAAAACAATTTCAGGAAAGGTACATGGTAGGCAGCCAGATATCCTGAAGTGTATTGTGGAAGGCAGAACTCCGTTAGCCCGCATCAATCACCCTTCTATGTTTTAACATTTCCATTTAATTTTGGAGTAGGTTTAAACCACAGAGAAATGCAGGGGAGTAATAGAGGCATTACCACTAGTTTCAGAAAGCAGCATGTTAGCAGGCAGAATAAATAAATACTGGTAACAATTGGTAACTTCTGTACCACCTATTTCAGGCTGGTGTCTGCACTCTAGGATGATGGAGTTCCTCAAACCATGAACCTCCTCAAAGTTAGTGCTACTACAGAGAAAGTATGTCAGAACCGCAAATGGCTCGTGCCTTGTTAAGCATCTATCCATGTTCTGCAGGGCAATCAAATGAAGACCAGCATGTGAAACTTAGAACTAAACATTTGTGGTCAGGATACTGCATTTTGTGAATTCTTATGTATTCACCAATATAGAAACGTCTATAGGGAAGTAAGAACTCTGTAATATATAAGTTATGATGTGTAAAAGTTAACTATAGCTTCATTGCACCTATTTAAAAGGTCACATAAATCATTTAGTGTTAAGTGATGCACCAATGTTCTTCTCGGGTCTTTATGTTTTTCTGAGAAATCCTCACTGTCCCTTTAAAAATGCCTGGAAATATTATACCATCCCAGAATTACTGACACACTGTAGAACATAAGGCAGATACCATATTAAAACAAAAAAAACAACAAAGCACTTTTACAGCTTCTTTCTGGACTTTAAGTCCAGCTTGGTGTCTGAAGTACACTGATAATCTTGAAATGCTGTTGTCATTATTGCTAATTACTGAGTACACACAAAGTTCTCACTCTCCTGCTGATGACCAGCTATTTATGAAATAACGAGTGTAACATGTTAACCAGCGAGTTCATTTCAGTTCACTGCTTCTCAATGCTCAGGCTGCACTTAGAGGACAGTATTCCTCAAAGCCTTATAAGAACAATATGCTCTAAGAGAGAAGTCCTTGTAAACACCTAGCAAGGAGGAAGAAAAGAAGGAAAAACAACACTGGAAATAATTTGGGGCTGTAAACTGTGGCTCAGCCACAATCACAAGTAAGGACTAATTTGGAGACTAACATGAGAGTCCATGAAAATAGTGCCAGTGCTTCACTGAACATTTCTTCTTCCAAATCTGCCTTAATTTGTAGTTCAATAACAAACAGTACAGCTCTCTGTGCCTTTTTCAAAGGAGTTATGACATGCATTATGAGCACCACCATTAGCCTGTCACCTTTTACTATTTACTCATTTAAGGTCCTAACCCTACTGATTAAGTAATGCCTGGATTATTTAATGAAGGAAGCAACAGCCTTTTTACATGGAGTTATTGGATCGACATCACTCAGGAGACTACAGAAATTTGGGGATCCTCAGTCACATCTATTGCACAGCAGCTCTAGCTAAAACTGTCCAAAAGCATAGCCTGGTGGTGTTTTTTTGTAAGATTCACATTAGACAGATAACTCTTCAACAGGCAAGTTAAAAAGATGAAAACTAGCAACTCAGTGTTACAAATATCAGAATAAGTTGGTAAAAATACCTTAAGTAGTTTCATTTAATAAAAAAAGTTTCTAATCAAACAAATTCAATGTTTAAGCACATGCTTATATATGTCTGTAGAAGGCAGAGAACTGAAAATGAAATCTTACCTCAGATCCACTCTTCTGATACCAGAAGCAACCAGATCAGATAATTTGTTCACAAACGGCTAAAAAATAAACCCTAAAGTAATTTATTGTGAGCTCAAGTGTGTTTTATTAAGGGGCCATTCTAGAATTGCAATGCTCCGATCATTAGGTATTTCTTATTTCTGATCTAAATTTAACAGCCAGTTCATTCCCATTTCATCTTTCCTTTTAAATGAGAATTTATCTTCCAAGTGTTTCTAGAAAGCACACACATGCTCTCAGCTTCTGTTTTGCAAGACCTAATAAGCAAAATTCTTTAGATTCCATTTATAAAACTATGTTGCTTTCCACTCCCCCTGCCCTAAACAGCCTAGTAGATCTGTAGTGCTGCAAAATTCATTTTTTACTGGAAGACTTGATATCGTGCTTGAGAGCAAATGAAGTCTCACAGTAACTTGCATAGTGATATTAGTACACTCTTATCTCCACCCAAAATATCTCACTTTGTACAGTCTAGGACTGACCTTGCTGTGTTCATTACCACATTTTACTGGCAAATGCAGTCACACAGGAATTTCATTATTATCAACTAGTATATATAGGTCCTTCTATTTTTTTCCATCGAATGAGTTACAGATTGTTGCAGACTTTCTTGTTCTCAGCCCCTAAATGCATAACCTTGAGATTTCAGTTAATCATCCTTTTTCTTCAATCCTTGAAATCTACTGCTAATTCTAGGCTTTCAAAAACAACCTTTGCCATTACCCTTTCCCATTTTACCCTTCATCTAATAACTACTGTTTTCTGTATTTACTAGTAAATTACCTTGTGCATAATCTCCACTGACTTTCCTTTGTTAAAAGGGAAAACAGGGAAAACAATGTTACCTTATCAGAGAACAAGAGCAGTTTATTCAGTACAGCAGATGTTTGACAGGTTCATCTTTTGGCATCCCATTTCCTGTTTACTCCCAAAACTTTAGCTACTCTTTACTAGAATTTTTCCTGAATTTGTCCTCTCTTCCTTTTCCTTTCCAGCTCTCTTATCCCACCCTTTCTCACTCCTTAGATATAAGCATTACGTTTTGTTACTTTCCACTTGGAGCTTTTACAAAATTTTGCTCCCAGGTTCAG
>NW_010404994.1:12350-14871 GCF_000710305.1 Buceros rhinoceros silvestris | reverse complement strand
TCAGCAGCCTAAATAGAGTCATTTCCCTGCTTTTTGTAGATTGAGTGGTGTTTTGCTTCTCCCTCAGATATATGTTGTTCTCTTTCCATGCATGTGACAGAGCCAAAACTAGGTGGTTATTGTTCCTGTCTGCACTGAAAATTAAGTCTTTATTCAGTCAGGGTACTATGACTGCATTTAATATCCACTCCTTACTAATTACAGACAGTAAGCATCTCTTACCTTCTCTTTTAATCGGCACTGTTAATGAATTCATAGATATTAAATTGCATTCCTGATCAAAAGTCTCATTGGAAAAAAAGTATAGCTGACAGGATATACTAACTAGAGACCTAGATAGTCAAATCACCTTTTAAAAGGCTATTTAATAAACAGAGACCTGCATGTTAGTGTCCCCACCTGGACCCTTTCTTATGCACCACATTAGGGTACAATTACACCAGTTACACTCTGTGTGTGTGTGTATACATGCACGTGACACACATGCATGTGACATTTCCCTTCTCTACACACTACACCCCTCCCAAATAACAGACTATGTCTAAGGCTCTGATCTAACTGGAAAACACCATGTTTCATTCCTGCCTTTTGAATGTACTTCAGAATTCTGATTTCTCTTCCCTTTCCCTCCTTCTGATGCTACTACTATTTATTTCTTTCTGCTTACATATCCACTGCTCAGTTGCCAGAGGGACACCCCCGAGCCAAGCTGAAGCAGGAGGTATTTGCACACCATCTGCTGTACAGAGCCAGACTTGTATTTTCTCAATTACTCAGCTTGTGTGGCCGTCCAGCCACAATAAATTTACTCAGAGCAGCTCCACCAGGCTCCACTCTTTGCTTTCTTGCTAGTATTCTGACAAGTTTTGCTACCTCCTGCCGTCCTTCTCTCCTGCTAGACTCTGTGTTTCTCCTCTGCTTGGTGCATGAAGTGATACTCCCTTGCTTTTGCACCCAGCACTGTGCACAGTGTTCTGATCTTGATTAGAGCTTCCAGATGCTACTGTAACACATACAGTGGAGAAGGGCAAATCCTGAGGGGAGTTCTGAAAGGTAAAGAGCAAAATGAGGACGGAAATGAATGATTATTTTTAATACCGTAAAGTTGCTTTTGAATAAAGGACAACAGCTGAAGTGAGAAGAATGCCTGAACTAGAACAATCTCATTAAAATATAAAATCCAAAGCAACTGGATTCCAAGACCTGAAAAAGGCAGGAGTTCAGAAAGGTTCTTCAAAATGCTGAATGAGGTGAGTTTCCTGGTGAAAGATGAGTGGGTTAGGAGTCCCACAGATTGCTCATTCCTTGGAAATAATTCATTAGCGAGGACTTTTCACCTTACTGCTGTTCACAGCAACTGTGGCTATCTCAGATGTAAAAGAGGAGCAAGGGAGAGAGCAAATCTTGCTGACAAAAGCCCCACTGCACAGGTGTCAATCTCCATCTTCAGAAGATAGTGGGTGAAAAGAATTATCTGCCATGGAGGATAGAACCAGGTAGCTTTTAGGGGACTGAGAGACTATTACAAATGATGACAAGAGAAGACAGGAAAAAGATGTCTTCTTTTTCCCGTTCTTAGTGGGTAGGATGAAACAGCGTATCTATTTATTCTTCTTCATTTAGTGAGAGCAGGGTTTGGGTCACTGTCAGTGAATCTCTGGCACAAATGAGTTATCCATGATTCATAAGGGTATGCAGGCTGCACATTCTGCAGTGCATTAAAAACAGAACAATGATGTTCTCCAGGAAAAAAAAAAATTCATTCTGGTATCATTGCACAAGTAAGTCAATCACCCCTCCTTAATTATTTATTTAGCGTTAACAAACTCTTTTTGAAAGGAACCTGGGAAACAGCTAACAGAAGCAAAAAAGTGTAGCGAACACCATTGTTTAGCAGTAATACATTCCAGGTTCAGTGAATTAGCCTCTGGCACCAAATATAAATAAATGGCTATTTCATGTGAGTACAATATTTTGTATTAAAAACAAACAATTAAAGGGTAAGTGGAAGTAGGTTTCTGTTCTGCTATAATGCTTTATCATACAGCAGAGTAAGCAAATTGGATGTGAAGATGTACTAGAAATGGAAGCAAGGAAATATTCCATAATATTAAGTCTCTTATATTACCAACCTTAGCTAAAGAAATTTTCACGTAAGTTACTGCAAGATAACAGAACTTCCTAACAAATGGGAAATATGTGTCTGATATAAAAAAAAAAGTGCCTTACTTATATATTTGTGAAGTGTCTGATTAACAAACCTTTCCAGCTGTCACCATAAGCAGAAAGTAAGATAACTGGCTCCACTGTATAGAGAGGCACATGCAAGTAAATCCAATTTTCTATGTGATTTCTATGTTCTACTGTTTTCTAGAATCAAAAATAAGTCAATGTAGCTTTATTAGAGAATTTTCATCACTTCATAAAATTTTCAAAGTGCATGCTCCATAGTTTCTGAAAGTCTATCAGTTCTCTAGGAGAATATACTTTTCTATAACTGCCATTGATATAAAAAAATCAA
>NW_010404994.1:359-12254 GCF_000710305.1 Buceros rhinoceros silvestris | reverse complement strand
GAATGTCAGCACTGACTCAGCACAGACTGCAGCTTTGAGAAAAACAAATGCAAAGACTTGATAAACAATCCTACACCACCTTCCTATTGCCTTTCATTTTACTTGCAGATGTAAGCTGTTGTGAAATAATCATCTTATGCCTGCATACAAGATTCATTGAATGTCCTGCCCTCATATTTCTTGAGAACACTGCAGAAGAGAGGTTCTCAAAGGAGTTCTCCAGGCCATGCCAAATAATTGCTGGGTCACACTAGTATTAGTTAGGATACCCTTCGACCGCCTCTTCACCAGCTCAGTGTACCACTCGCCTACCCCTTGCACAGGTGATTAATAGCAACAGCATTCTGGGCACCACAGCTTCACTGGCATACAGAAGAAAAAGTCTGGAGAATACTGTTAAGGGAAATAGCATCACTTTGCTGCCTATTAGTAAAAAAGTTCAATTATTTCTGACATAAAAGAATGCCTGAAATCCTAACATATCTTCTTTCATGTAACTGTAGTAAATAAGCTAAACTATCACATTTATCTGCTTGAAGTAGAAAAACTTGCCCTAACAAGCTGCACGGATGTATAGAGACCTCTAACAATAATGGGCTGTTTTCACTGTTAAAGCTCTTTGAGATATAAAATGTAACTAAGCTCACTTCCAGTTATAGACTATTAGGGACCTAATTTGTGAAGCAGCACTTCTGCACCCCAGCACTAGAGAGATTGGAGGCCATAGGCAGGTTGAAATAAAGCTAAGGTTAATACACCTGCACTACATTTGTGAAACAATATGCATGTTCCAGCTTATCCGTTTTCTCTTTTCTCATTTATTTAATGCCTGCGTGACCATTCGGGCTACGAAGCAGGTAATCAGTGTAAAGGTGTATGAAAAGCATTAAAGGTTGCTTCAACCATTCTTCGTAGGGGCCTCTTTGTAAGCTTACTTTTACAACATGGGCGTGTGTCCATGGTACAAACACAGATGGGGAGGTGGGGGGCAGGAAGAGAGTGATGTGGCGCCAACTATGTTCAAATGGAGGGATGACCCCCCTGCAGCGTTTTGGTTTTCTTTGTAACCTGCCTTTGTACACAATTCTGAGAAAAGTCTCAGCTTAAGGTTCATTGTCAAAAGCACCATGTATACAAAATGGAGAAAGCAGTGATGCAAGAGCATTCCTTGAGACACATGGCGGGGGGAGGCAGCAGGAGAGAAAGTTATATATAAAAAATAAATTATAATCCTCAAAGAGAATGGATCACTCAAAAAATACCCACAAGAGATACAAGTGGAGAGGATAGGCAGAGAATGGCAGTAAGCTTTTTAAACACATGGAGCTCTTTTTATTTCTTCCAAAATGTATTTTTAAGCCTCTTTGTAAAGACACAAGATCCTGCATAGATTTGCTAGAATAATAAACTGAAATAGTTTTCTGTGCTACTGCACTATAAATAAAGTGTACTGAATGCATATCATACATATCCCTATATTGTGTAAAATAAAAAAGCAGATAGCCAAATGCTAGCCTAAATTTTAATTGAAAAGGAACATCAGAACTGTCCAAAGACCTTCCCTGTGAAAGCATGAAGACATGGGGCCTGTCTTCTGGCACATCTACTCAACAGTCCTGTAAGACTGGTGTCCTGCTGGCTTAAATGCCCTGTGTGTAGAAGGTGTTCAGTGGGTGTGCTGTGGAGGATTGACTCATGCAACTCAAACGAAGGAGCTGGAGAAAATTACAAGCAGGGTTCCTGCTTCTCATGTCACAGCAGTCATTTAAATTAGAAACCCAAATTTTTTGTTGTTGTTGAGGAATCAGATGAAGAGGTGTGTATTTTAAATAGTGAAAAACTCTTGATCTTTTGCTGAGGGCCTTGTATTTGCAGCAACTGTAACTACACTAGAACAATGCTGAGTCCAATGCACACTTTGAAATACAATTGTTCTCACCCCCCTCTTTTATAGCAGGGCAGCTGTGCAGCAGCTTACTCAATGGGATTGTCTTCACATTTTACCAAGAAAGAGATGCTTTTTCAAAATTACTGAGGTCAACCTCTCACCCAGCAGTTGAACCATGGAGAATGTTCAGCGTGATTCCAGACATCCAGAGCAGAACAAAATGCAGCAGCACACCGATTTCTTTACAGGTTGTTCCTGGTACTTTAGCCAAGAGCAATATTGGGTTAGACACTCTACCTAGCAAAACCAAGAGTGTTCTGATTTAACAACTTCTTGATTCATTCTCACAACATAAACACAGCCCTTACCCTTTTACATCAGGCAGGACTATGCCATGGGAAGTTCTGACAGCCTTCAGAAAACTTTGCTTTTAAATGAGGTGGAAAAATTAGCTTTATGCCTCAACCACTATTGACAACAGACATGGTTAAGAGTCACAATTTAGTTCTCCCAGTTAGCAGTACACTTTGAGCTCTGAACTCAGCAGAATAATTTTAAAAATTAAAAATATGATGGAATATTACACCGTGAATGTTTGCTTCCCCTTGATAGTTACAAACCATCAGTTCATAACCATGTAGCATCCTTCACTTCTTTTTTAAACTACAGATAAGCCAAATTCATTTATTCTTTTATTATAAGTAGTATAAAAAGTAATTTTTCATCACTGTTGCAAAGTAACTTACTTCCTACATCATGTGTTTCAAGTTGAATGTTCATTTCAAAATGCAAAGTAGGTAAATTCCAAAATCAAATATTTGTGTGCACAGCCAATACTGAACACAGCATTTTTGATCTGCAGCTCTTCCGAAAAGGTTGCTTTCAGCTATCTTTCCACCCATTGAATAACCTCAATCTCCTTTGATACCATTTCCTGCTTCTCCCCTTTTTCCTTTGATATTTTATCAGCTTTCCCTGTTTTGCTCCTGTCTAATCTTTATTCTGAGCTCAGTCCTGCTGCTATTTAAGATACTGGAAAAATATTTCCATGAACTTCAGTTGTATAAAACACTATGTTCTTGACATAGTTGTTTTCTATATTTCCATTGTACCCCTGGAATAACTTCAACACTCAAGCATCCACAAAAGGTAGGAAAAGAAATTCAAACACCTGAAGCATAGTCTATACATACCACATAATAAAAAGTTTTTTCTTTAAAAATGAAAGATTGCATATCTATCGTCCTTTAGGCATACTGCCATAAATAAAATAACATATATCTATGTATACACATACACACTTTATCACATTCTCTAAAATTCACTTCAGAAGCAAAGAGAATCAACTGCCACTGCTAACAGTCACATTTCAGCTCAGTATTAAAACTCCTGTATGCATTTCACTCCATCACTCCAAATCCCTCAGGGTTAATATGAGCTCAGAAATCCAACCACTACCAGACACTAGCAAATATAATGAGACTAGAAATAGTGTCAGACCAATACTTTTCTTAAGATCACTATACTGTTTGCCCAGAAGGGAAAAAAGCAGAAACTCCTTTACGAAGTCGTAGCATTGTTCTGCTCGCTTTCTTAAATTTGCTCATTACAGGTTACCGAACAACTGATTACAAGATCCTCCCATCTTCCCCCAGCAGCAGTGAGCCAAGAATGACACTACTACCAGCTATCCACAGCTGAGACATTAATTACATTAATAACAGAATGCTATTGCACAAGAATTCAACCAAAGGAGCTATTTAATTTTTATGGTAGGTTTTAGGAGGCTTTTTCTAAGCCTTTGTGGCAAATAAGCAAAGCATCTAGATGTCTTGGTGAGATTATACCAAAAGTAAACAGTTTCAGGTCTTGACTGTTGTTTTTTTTTTTTTGGGGGGGGTGGTGGTGGTGGTGAGGGGCAGGATTGGGCTGGGTAGGATGGGTGACAATGGGGATAGAGAACACCACCCGTGAACTAAAAGGGAAGACTGTTAGAGCTAAAACAGGGGATAAAGTCTAAAACATTATAATAATAGGCAGACAAGGCAGAAATAAAATTCTGAGTTTAAGAACTAAGATGACAATGTCTCCAGTTCCACCAGGGCACCACACACTGGAAAGATTATACTATAACCTTCATATCATTATTTGAAGAAAGTAAATCAGATTAAACAAATTTAAATTTACAGTTTTCAGCAGTCTTCAGAGTGCAGTGAGTTCCAGTGATTTCCATCGTGACAAAGAACTGATCCAGAAAATACAGTCACATCTCTACTGCAAATATGCTCAACCATTTAAAACAATGACTGCATGTTCACTGCCATGATTTACCAGGCTGCAGATAAACAGATTTGCAAATGCCTTGTGTCCTGGTTTGAGCTGAAACTTCCTGGTTTGAGCTGAAACTTCCTTGTTTTGGGAAATGGACAAACAGAATTATTCCATGCAAATACAATAATTCCGCATTTAATTAGTTAAGAGAGTCAGGTGCAATGTTACGTGTCAAGGTTATAAAGTTTCAGCTCAAACGGGGACACCTTGAAAAATGCATCCGAGATTTGCACATTCGTTCTCAACATTTTGTATGAACGTTACCTAAAACTGAGTTTTTAAAAAGAGTTTTTAAGCATCTTTGGATCCTCAAAGGAAAGTGCAGCTGCAACCTCCAAGGCATTAAATCACTGAAGTCTGGACCGACAGAGTGCACCACTTACCGCTGAACGGGTAATGGAAGGGTATCTAAGTGGTCCTCGCCCTTAAAAGCCATATTTATCCTGCTTTTATGCGCACTTCTCCATAGGCTGGAATCTAAGAAGAAAACAAACATTCATTCAGTAAATCTAGTGAAACTCAGGGCTCTTCAGTCCAGGGTGGCAGAGAATCCCGCTGATCTGTGGAGATAACTCACTAAAAATAATTCAAAAGTCTTCTTTTCCTCAGGCTACCACAAAACTCCAGCAGATAACCAAGGCCGTTACATACATTTCATGGAATATGGAACATAAGGTTTGCATCTTTCTGAACTTCCTGGACTACTGCACAGGTCAGAGCAATCTGGGTTGAACATTTCTGAGTTAAAACCAATTTTATTTTGAATTAAATTGAACTCTAGAGGAAACTGATTTAACATGATTGTAATTCTTCAGGTCGTTGTGAGACAGATTGCAAGAGAAAGCAAGTGTATGCTCATATGATTTGAGGATCATTCAGTACTATATTTTCAGAAAGGCCCTTGATGTCTAAGTTCCTGAAATACTGGATCCTTCCATGATAAACCATCTCATTTTTCTATCAGTTTGAAATGATGTACGCATCTTTTTCCTCCATGTTTTTCCTTTATATCTGGTGACCAAGAGACACATCTGAACATACTGTACTAGAAAGAGGCAAAAAAGAAAGAGAGCCTCCTCCTTGCACAAAAAGAAGGGGTGCTGTCTTCCTCCCTCTTCTTTTAATTAGATCCATCTTATATTAGGGCATTACCTATTGTACTTTAGTGCATATTTTCAACAAAAGCCAGAGAGGATTTATTCTTGCTGAAAAGGCAAAGTCATTAGCACTCAGCCACGTGGCTAGAGGAAACCTAATGCAAAATATTTGAAGGAAAAGATTAGTCCATGACTCAAGGACAACAAGGAGATTAATCAATCTGGAGGAGGAGACAGGAACAGTGGGGAAAAGATGCTTCCTCAGATGGTAAGAAAAAACTGGCATCAATGGATCTCACTCTTGGAAAAATTACTTTACACAGGAAAGTAATGCTGTTTGTGTCACCAGCTGAGGCAGAATGTTTTTGATGTAGCCACTTGTGAAAATCTGCCATTTGGTTATTGGCTACGTCCTGCAAGCTGAGTCAGCCAGCATTTAAGGTATTTGCCACTCCAAATTGGTCTTAATTGATACAGAGTGGTCCTCAGTGTCTTTCCTAGCAAACTGATGTCATTGTTAATGCATGTCCTTGGTTTTTTTCCCCAAGATCCCACAAATGTTGTCCTCGGGACATAAAAGTATTAGAACCAAAGTAATCCATTTACGTGTTCTGTCCACTATTAACACCAGAGTGCTTTGGTAGTCGTTTGTCCACACCACTTTACCCCCTGAATTTTCCTGGAAACAGCAAACTTAATCTGCTTAGTCCATGCATCTAATGAAGGAGGTATACGGGAGAAGAATCTCTTTAAAGAAAAATAAATAAATAAACATTAGGCAGTTCAAGCGTTACTGAATTTTCTCATTTAAAAAGATTGCAGATATTTGATAGACCATGTCTGAAAATTCATTTAGCCAAGTATGAAAATATTAGTATGTATCCTTCTGCTCCCATGACACACTAAAAAACAAGCTTACTGTTGTTTTCTCAAAAGCATTTAGCTTATGGTGCACAAAATCCACTAACAACTGGCATAAATTTGCTATCTTCATTTCTCTTTACTAGTAGAAGTTTTTTGTCTGTTTGTCAGAGATTTAAAATTATCATGTAAAACAGATTTATTGGAAACAGCCAGTTATCACAATTATCACTATTTCCTCCTGAATAGGATCTCTCTAATCAAAGGTGAACACATCTGCATAAAATCTTAATCTCCAAGATAAAGTTTACTCTCTTAAATCTCACCCTGCAAAAGACTGAAAAAATAATCTTTCAGTCTGCAGAAGTGCAGACTTCCTTCTGCTCAGCATCAGGCACATGATTTACCTTCTTATGCTACCAACACAAATATCAACAGCTTCCCTCTGGCAAGTTAAAGCTGCTTCACCATTAGCTCAGCCCACTAACAATTTCTACACATACAAATCAAGGCATCTGCTCGTAGTCCATTACTTGTGATCAGTGACATAATGCACACAGACATAAATTAGATTACTGCATGTCATTGTTCCCTATAAATTAGAAAACTGACAAAAATGCAGCTTTTTATATGCTGTCTTCCCACAGAATACACATTTATATTATGGCTGAGAGCCTTTAAAAACATGATCAACTCCTACTTAGAGGTCACTTATGCTCCAGGAACAATAACAAAATGCCACACCAATATCTTAACCAAACAGTCTGTCTCAAGCCTAGGATTAGATATTAGCTCAAATCTTCAAGCCTAAGTTACCATTCACAACATGACGAAATGCTCTCTCCAAGCACCTAGCAATCTGCCAGAGTACCAACTGTACCCCCTGGATGGCAAAGTACCACACTAGCCCACCTAAACCCATGATTACAAGAGAGGTTGGAGACCCAGTGACCAATATGATACAGGCTTCTGGTCCTGCTCAGAATGGCTCCTCCAAGTGCTGGGCGGTTACGCACTCCACAGCAGATATTGTTCAATTTTCAGTTCTCATTCAACTTTCTGGATAAGGTCAAGACAGCTGTACCTCCTAGTAGGGACTATGACAGGACTGAAGAATCATTCTGCTTAGCTGATGCTGCTTTTTACTAAAGGCCACACCACAGTCTCCTACTATAGCTGACATGTAGATGACCACCCAAGCATCACTTCAAGTCAAAGCAAGAAACTTCTGCAGTATTAAATATTTCATCTTCTACAAAAAACAGCTTACTCAGAGTCAAGGGCTTCTCAGCTCTGGTGAGGACAACAGCTGTGGAAGAACAGAGACATGCTGTTACTCACAGAACTGCATATACCAGCAACCTGTCATGAAACCCTCTCCAAGGCTTTTTCTTTGGGAAACTGAAATGTGGGTAGGGACCGCACACAACCTCTGCTGCAACAGCTGTCTGACCTCTGTGCAGAGGCACCAGGGAATTCAACAGCTTTCACACAGAGGCTATACACAGCTAAACCAGGTGGCATGCACACGAGCTCACGTGCTCAAAGATACACAAACTGTAAGTGTATGCCCACATGCCTTTTAATCCTTCCCGCTAGTTGCTTCCTCACAGATGGGGGAGACAGTGTGGCAGCAAGCAGAGCTACAGGTGTGAAACAGTGCCCAAAGTCAGAGACCTTCCTCCTAATAACCATTTAAAAGATGGCTCTCTGACTTAAAATTTCATAAAAACATGTATTTATAGATGCATAACATACATACACACACACTCATACTTGCAGTTCACAATACTGGTCATTTTGTTGCAAGCCCAAGTGACACTTATGCTGAAATAATAAAATTGTCATTCTTGGACTTTTATAAGGCAATTTTTAAAATACTTTACATAGGATTTTACATAAATAAATATCTGCACATAAACCTGCATTGCAGTTATAAATAACAACCTATAATCAGTTTAGTTCTTTTGGTAGATATCAGTGTGTGTGTTTATGGAATTAGATGTATTCAAGGCAGCAGTCTCTCCTTGCGTCCTTCATCTTCGTCATGTCAACACTGAATTAGATTTTAAGATGTTATTTCCTGATGTTTACTAGATAGACATAGATAAGTAGACCACAAACCACATTTCATTCCCATTGAGGACACTGGGAAGCCAAAAGCTTCTTTCAGAGGACTGTTACACAAGAAGAAAACAAAGAATCACACCTGAAACAGCATGTAAGCACAGCTCACAGAAAAGCAGTGTCAGCAGAGCATGTGACCCTCATGGCCAAAAAACCTCCTAAAATACACCACCAGGAAGAGGGAACTTATATATTAGCGCCAGGCCCTGATGCTGACAAGTGACAAAGAACTAAAAACAGCTTAAAAATCTGTCCAACTAGCCCACCCATAAGTTAGAGGAGGAGGAATCTTGTCCTGACTTACAACAGGCTTGGCACCTGCGCAACGTCCACTTAGCACGGTGCTGCAGCTGGAGCTGCGAAACTACTGGTTCCACAACAGCAGGTTCCTCCCGCCTTACAGGAGCTCCCAGCTGGGAGCCTCCTCTTGCTCAAGCCCAGTTAGCACTGGAGAACAGCTTCTACAGTGTAACACGGGTTTTTAGCATCCTACAAAAGATGTTATTTCTGCTAGGAAAACAAACTGCAGCTTGTAAAATCTCCCAATTCCAATTTCTTCTCCATCATTCAATGTGTTAGCTTCTGTTTCACAAGCTAGAAATTAGGAATACTTTAGCAGTCAGAATTCTGTTAGAAACACATCCATGTCCAAGAGTATCACAGTAATAGCATATATTCAAGGTGAAATAAATGGTGTCTCCTTTACTCATACTACTGATGGCCTCTAAAGAAGTTCTCCATCACAAAATGATATCCTGAATAATTAAGCCCTGAAACTCACACAATTAAATTCACATTTTTGAGCTAATCCACTGCACGCACATCCACCCTTGTTAAGGCTTAAATCAAAAGGCAAATCCATGAACTTCCACCACTCTATTTCTAACCCCTAACATTATAATTGCAACACTAAGAACATCTTAACATCAGGTCAATCAAGATCATCATTTCTCTTTCTAAAAGACAGAAATCCACACATCTGGCCTTTGATTATTAATAATCAGAATTAGAAGAGCATGTTACCTATAAGTAATAGGGTTAACCTGAAAATAAGAAGTTCATTAGCGCGAAGTCATTTCAGACTAGATATCAATTTATTAATATGAACAGTTCCTCTCTGTAGTGAAGCACAATCTCTGTCCTGTCAAACAGTGCCTGTCCTTATTTTACATTTCTGGGAGTCTGGGAATCATTAGTTATTATTCTCCTGATACACAGAATAACTGTTAATGGAATGCCACAAATCAAATTAAGAGCAAAATTCTGATAGCATTTATGTGATAGGTCAGAAAGTAAATACACTCTGTCCTTCAACAACACCTCTGGTCCATCAGAAGGTTTTCACACTAGCCATCTGAGGACTCAGAATCCCATTGCCCTTTCACATTACAATAGGCTTATATAGACATGAATTAATAACAATAGTAAAATCCAGCTCAGAATTCAACTGGGTGTAACGCACCTAAGAAACCATAAAACTAGGAGCAAGAAATAATGAAGTGTCCTTCAAATGATGTATTAAAACAGGTTGTATCAGCACGGGATCATATACACAGATGTATGTAGCACACTCCTAGAATGCAAAATTGAAACTAGAGGAGGGAGAGGTGGGAACAGGAGCTACCCGCAGCATTCATTCATGGTAGCTGCTCTTGCAGAGCCAATAATCACAGAGGAAGCACTGCCAAGAAGATTATGCTTTACACTTCAAGTACAATCCGAAGCATAAATCCATTTTCACTCACATAGGGCTATTTTTGGAACATATTTCTTTCCATCTTTTCTATATTGTGCAGTGAGAGGTTCTCACTTTAAGCAAGTCTCTACCTTTTTATTTATCATAGAATGGTTTGGTTGGAACGGGCATTAAAGACCATCTAGTTCCAAATCCCTGCCATGGGTTGGGTAGGAACAACTTCCACTAGATCAGGCTGCCCAAAGCCTCATCCAACCCGGCCTTGAATAAGTACATATTTTAAAAAAAAATCAATTTTATATATTGTCTAATATAGCATATATTTACATGGTATATTTGTTCCAATATAGTATATTACTGTATTCAGTCTTATTTTTATGTTTTTCCAAAACAAAATATTATTTTAAAATTACTTATCTTAAATTCACATTACTTATCTTAAATATTTATGATATATATATGTATATATAGAAGCAGAGTATGAGGTGTGTGCATATGCATATATCTCTATCTAATACAGCTATTCAGGCAAACTGGTCTGTGCTAACTCTTTTGTGTTCTGGATTTTTCTCATCTTAGCCTTACACAGCTATACCTTAGAAACATGGAGGAGGGGGCAGGGAGTGAAGAGAAGCAGATAAAGAGCTATCTCAGTTCAAACACATCATCTTCAAAGTTGCAAACAAGGAACATTACTTTGTAAATATCTTCAGATAGCTCAAGAAGTGCAAACATGGGGGGGGAGGGCATGTAGAGAAAGAAGTGTGAAGCCAGTCCCATTCCTCTGCCTACAGAGTTGGACTCCTTCATTTACCTTCTGGTTTCAGAGCCTTCAGGGTGCCCTCCTTGAACACATACAACTTTTTCTTCATGATCACCGCAACACAAAAATCTGCTTTTAAAGTAAGGGGAGTTGGACTGCTCATTCCACTTCTTTATTTTAGCAAGTGGTTCTTATGGAAACACACCAAGTGGAATACTGGCGATGCACCGAGAAGGTTTGATTGCCTTTGGAGGAGAAGCATAGTGCCACATGACCCAGGTAATCCAGCTTTCTCCATGATGGAGATTAGGAATGGAGGAGATCTGTCATCACATGCGCTACAGTCAGCCCTTTTGCCAAGGCATGAGTTTTCTTACTAATGTATCTTTAGCATATTTTCCCATTTAGATATAAAATCCCTAGAAATACGGAGTTTACATCATCAAGGACTACATTATGCAAAATAGTTAAAATAAGGAGATAGAGAAGGGCATAAAAGATTTTAAGATTCCCTTTCTCACTCTACCACCCCGCTCTTAAAATTATTTTGGGCAAAAAGCCACTGGACTAATCACTTAGTAGGCATCTTTTTTTTAAAATCTTACCGGTGAAAGTCTTTAAAGTCTCCGTTTCTGGAAGAGGCACACCAGTTTGTGCAGATGGCTGTGTTATAGGAGCAAACTGATTAGTGGTCACATTTTGAGCAATTAGCATTTTAGAGGCAGTTTTGCTGGAAAAGAATTTGCTTTTGAGGTTCAGGAACTTAATAATAGGTGGCAAGTTGGTGCACTTCAGAGCTATATTTTATGTGATGCAGAATAATCCCCATATAAAAATGTTTATTGGTTCTTAGAACAGTATTAACGCAGCTTGCAATCCTGCAGCTGGACCGAGCTCCTCTATTCACCTGCCTGTGCTTTCTGGCGGACTGTGCAGGTCTTTCCCTTTATCTCTTGCGATAAAGCAAACCGCCAATTCGACACCACCTGCACCTACGCAGCTCTCAATGGGGGCTTCCCTGTTCCCGCTCACCTCGGTTTCAACCGTGTTTCTGAAGAGAAACAGTAAGCGGGGCTACACCCTCTGGTGTGCAGACCGCCTCTCCTCACTGTGGATCGCCCTCAGCCGCGGC
>NW_010404994.1:0-258 GCF_000710305.1 Buceros rhinoceros silvestris | reverse complement strand
CAGCCCCCTCTGCCGCGGCGGCCCTGCCTGCACGGCCCCTGCGAGGCCCTTCCTCTGCCTGGTTTCTCTCCAGGCGCCCAGCTGCCCTCGGACCAAACAGCAGCCTCCCCTTCCTTCTCCTCGTCCTCCGTTCCCCCGAGACAAGCTATAAAGCGGCAATCGGGGACGCGCTGGCAGTGAATTCGGTCCCTCACTCACAGGGCTCTGGGGGCCCCCGCAGCCCCCGTGAGGGCAGCCCCAGCTGGAGCCAGCTGGGAC
>NW_010404993.1:23154-25367 GCF_000710305.1 Buceros rhinoceros silvestris | reverse complement strand
GTGCTGGCACACAGGGGGTTAACTTCAGCTGTTAAAATTCATGAGGTGTAAAATACAAATTGCACCTGGTGGATGAGCTGTCTTTAAAGTTTATGTGTTACTTTCCCCCACCCTCTTTGGTTCAAACCTCTGTTGGCACAAACTAATCAGAGCTCACCAAAGGGGGAAGCGCAGCCTTGGTGGGGAGGCACAGGTGAGGCAGGGGCTCAGCCAGGGCCGGTCCAGACCGTGTTTAATAGACGGGAGCCAGGGGAAACCCGTGTTCTGTGCATGCATGAACAATCACAGATCACGATGAATTGTTTACTCTCATTTCTTCCTCTTTTCAAACTTCTCAATTTGAAAGATATGAAGCACCGTCTTTGAAGTTTATGCTCTTTTGATTATTCCCACAGCTCAATTAAAGTATTTTTTTTATTAAAAAACTACCAACAAAACAATTTTACCAACAAAACAGTTCCCACAACAGGAAAGGTTTTGCTTTTTTATACATATACAACTAATTCCCGCGTCATTGTTTAATGTGCACCGTATGACTTGGGACACATACACTTTCCAGAACAACGCTTCTTGCAATTTTTGCTCATGCTTCTCCCTTCTCCTCAGCACCACTACTTTCACCATCCACTGACATCCATACGGGAGCTCCATCCCTGTTTGTAAGGGTTTCCCCATGCCCTCGGTGACCCTATGCATTCTCAGGCAGAATTCAGTCCCTGAGAGGATTTTAGTTACGTGATTCTTTCCCCACCCAAGAAAGACCGAGATCAGAGATTCAGTACAGAAAAAAAATATGTAAATATCCAGAGCAAGGAGAATGAGCTTCAGCTTATGCATAGCTGACAGAATTGAACACAAACAATGATTGAGAATAGGATGGGCTGGAAGAGGAAATTTAAATATTTATCCTAAACGCTCTTTCTTTGCATTTCTTGAAATAAATTACTCCCAGCAATTGCAGGCAGAGATTGTTGATTAATTCCCGCAAAGGCAGGAAGACGGGAAAATTACTGTACATCATCTATTGCGGAGTTTCAGACGGTGCTTTTCATTTTTCTTTGTAGTCTTTGTGATTGGGCTTTTTGACTCCAGGGTGATTTGGGGGCGGTTTGCAGAGGAGTTTGCTGCTCACGTCATATGTACAGATATAGACAGAGCAGCACCGTAACACATACTGTATGAGTAGGAAGCACTTTTCATCCAGGGGGTGGAAACACGGGGTATAACCTGACCAGAAGATACTGGTGGGAGTAGCACAGATGCCCTGAGGAGCTGTCTGCTGAGAGGGACCCGAGGCGGGGCCGCTTGCACCCCGATCCCTCTCAGCCACCAGCACAGGCAGTGAGCACCGGGAGGAGAACCTGAAACCAGGATGGTGCTACAGCTGGTTGAGCCCCGGCTGACAGAAATGCCCCAGGGCTGCTGGCAATCGGACATAAATTAGACCACTTGTGAAGCTTCTTTAGTTTATACCTGGGCATCGGCCCAGCCCCAGCTGCCTCCTCTGTGGTGGAGGAAGGTCTTAAAGCAGTTTGTCCTTCCTTGCACACCTGGCCCAGCTCCATGCACAGGCTGCCTGAGCAAAGGGCCTCCCCATCACGCATGACCGTTACTTCTCCCTTGGCCGAAACAGGGCCACTCGTGTTCTAGCAGCAACCTGCAGATTGATCACGCTGTTATCTCCGTGGTTTTAAGGAGGCTGCAGCACTAGCCTGGTCTAAGGTATACGGGATGTCCCAAGTAAGGCACCGTGCTTCTCTCTGTGGTTTCAATGACGGAAACTGCCCACACAGCTACAGGAAAAGGTGATTTCTAATTTTTTCCAGCCTCGGGAGTCAGAGTTTATCTCTGGGCACCCTCTGACAGCCCATGAGCAGCTGAGCTGCAATGCACATAATGAAAGGGTGAAATATCTTAAAAACCACTGCCATGTGGGCTAATCCTTCTGAAACCTGGAGAAAGCCTGAGGTGAGGTCTCACTTGGCCACCCCTCTGTGCTCCATGCCCAGTCGCTCGCTGCCCCGAGCACCTGTCAGTCCAGCTGCAGCTGCACTGCAGCGTGCTCAGCACAAGCAGGCAACACCGCCTGTGCTGCTTCCAAAAGCAGATGCCTCTCACAGCCAGTGTGTGCAATCCCCGCTCCCGCTCCTGCTGCGAGGAGGTTTTCTCACGTGCCAGCTCAAACAACCCCTTGCATAGCCTAGGGCAGGACC
>NW_010404993.1:21206-22968 GCF_000710305.1 Buceros rhinoceros silvestris | reverse complement strand
GCGATGTCTCCGAAAGCAGCCAAAGGAGCAGTCCTGTACCTGTCCCTGAAGCACCTCTGCCCTGGGGGACACCTTGCAGCCCACTGCCATGACATCGTGCTTGGGCTCACACAGGCTGGGCAGCTCTTGGCTGGGCCGAGGTGAGAGAGTCACCACACCGAGGGTCCTGCAGCATCTCACTTCTGCTTCCCTCCTCGGGGTTTGGCCAAAGCCCTGGGGTCGCAGCTGAGTCCCAGCAGGTTCATGTGCTGCCTGCAAGGGAGAAGAGCCCGAGGCTGAATTTCACTGCTGTGAGATCTGAGGCTCCAGCAGAGGACATCAGAGGGACTCTGCAAAATCAGAAATCCACTGTGAACCAAAGGCACAGGCAACAGAGCAGGTACATTTGGCTGTCACCTCTGCTGGACAGCTTGTAAGTAAGTGGCAGCACGCACTGTAACCATCCCAGAGGATGGCTGGAAGGGAAAAGGAGCACCTTCCTTTTTTCCGTTGTCACTGGGATTCATCAAAAGCCACATTGCCATTTGCGGCCAATCCTTGGTAGGCAGCGCAGTTGCACGCAGGGTGTCTGCAGGAGGTCACGCGGTGCAATGACACAGATAAAACCATGTCCCTGTAGCTGAGACTTTGCAGTGTGAAACAGATACCCCACGCTCTCACGAAATATTACTGCCTCTCCAGTGAATGTCTCACTGGTTTCTCCTTTTAAAGGCATTTCTAATGTTTCCCTCTGATGTAGTTTTCTTTCCTGTAACGAGTGAGAGTGAGACCCTGGGGTTTTCTGGAAATCCAGCCAGAGACACCTCTGCATCTGTGGATACCCTGTGAGGTGTGAAAGGCCACCCTGCCCGCTTACCCTGAATGCTGTCCAGGGAGCAGCAATTCCTTGCGAACGTGCCTACAGCACCTAGCAGAAGGAAAGTCTTTTTATTTTGCCCACTGCTTTGAACTACTGTGGTAACATTACCAGCACGTTAGGGCCAAAGCGTTACTTCCCTTGCTCTTCAGTCGTTGTCTTGACGCTTTTAATAAACAGATGGACAGATTGGAGAGACGATCAAACCACCCCTGCACTGGAGGACGGCACCATCACTTGACATCAGGCAGCACTAACATATAACAAGCCAGTCTTGCTCACCTCTGCTTCCCTTCAAAAGCCTAGGACTGCTTTTCTACACCAGTGCTATGTGCTGAGTTAGCCACATGGACAGCCTGCTGTCAGTACAGCCTGAGCTCTTCCGCATCCCTCAGCCTGGCGCACAGCCATTGCCTCCTCCAGCGGAGCAAATATTTGTCACCAAGTATTAGGAGATTAAAGCATAAAGCATTAGGAAGCCCCCCTAAAAATCTCCGTAAAGGGAACTGTGTCCACAGCAGCTGTCTGGTTAACAGATCAGAAAGGAAATCTAGTTTTCCGGCCAGAGCGACCTCCATTACCACGTCAGGACAAGACCACGCTAGCTGTGGCTTTAGGGTGGCAGGCAGCAAGTGCCAAGCATGTGTCGGCCCCGGTGCCACGTGCACTCAGGCAAGTGGCACCGAGCACAGGGTTTTGAGAAAGCAGCCCTGGCTGCCCCGGGCTGTCAGAGCCAGCAGCCGATGGGGAAGGTGCCCATCATGGCTGGGGAGCCAGCAGTCACTGCTCTCCGCGAGCAGAGCGCGGTTTGCACACATCCAGCTCCGCTAAGGCTTAGTACTGTTAGCATCAGCACGTAAGAGAAACATGAAGCTATTAAACTGCTAGCAGAGCCTGGGGGGAAAG
>NW_010404993.1:0-21109 GCF_000710305.1 Buceros rhinoceros silvestris | reverse complement strand
AGTCTTGCTGGTTCAAGATACACAGAGGGATTTTAAAACCCAAGCTTAGGAATAAAAAGCAAAAAGGGGTTGCTCGGAGGCAGCGCTTTTCAAGAAATGTGCAATGTAGTGACCACCTGAGGTTAATCCAGGCAGAGTGGGTGGCAGGCATAAGGAATAACTCAGTTGTGGGGGATGGACCAGCTGAATAAGGGATTTACTTGTGAGAAGGGTAGAAAAGGAAGGCTGGAGGAGTAAGCAAGTTGGTGGTGAGCCTTTTCACGGCAAGTGATTAGCCGCGGTTTCTAATGAGCAGAGGGGGACTAAAGCTGACTGCTTTTTTAAAGCCATTTTGATAACATTGGCCCCGATGTAATAAGCTATTTGTTTGTGCCTACTGGCAGGGACAGCAAGTCGCTACTGAACATAATCCTCTAGACCCGGCGCCGTCAGCTTGTTTAGAAGTGTCAGCAACAGCATCCAAAAGGGCCCAGACCCCATCACAACAACCGGCCCAAGTGCTATTTAAATGCCTCACACCCTTTTGTGCTCTTTCTGCCCTCTCTTTACCCTATTCTTCTCTCTCCCCAAGCAGCTTCCCAACCCTGTGCCGCTGGGCTGGCTGGGAGGCTCAGGGCGGGCTGGCCCACAGCCGGGGATCCCCAGATGACCTTTGAATCACGTCCCTGCCAGTTCACTGAGCTGCCCTTTCTGATAAGCATCACTGCCAGGCAGATTATTGATGGGGGGACAAGGGGGGTGGCGGGGCGAAGGGACCGGGTGCTTGTGGGAGATTGAGGTGGCTCAGCCTGCTCGCTTTGGATATTAGAGGAGGCTTGCCCACTTAAAGCAGGCAGATTATTGATGGGGGGACAAGGGGGGGTGGCGGGGCGAAGGGACCGGGTGCTTGTGGGAGATTGAGGTGGCTCAGCCTGCTCGCTTTGGATATTAGAGGAGGCTTGCCCACTTCTTTGTGATGAGGGATGCTTCTGGGAATCTGCATTTCTCTGGTAATTTTGATGAGTATACACACTTTCTTAAAATAGCAGGAAAACATCCCACAACAGCACAATTAAATGCAACCCAAAGACCAGGCTGAAAACAACAGTGAACTCGCAGCCCCAGCAGAGCCCTTTCAACAAACCAGGAATGCAAAGCTCCTTTAAAGCCACAGATTCACAAATTAAAAACCGTGGTTTTTCTAAACTCCGCTTGCTGCTTCAATGCCAAACCATTCCCTTTTGAAAGGTACTCAAGATCACCCACAAACTCAAAAATCCCAAAGCCCCACCAGGTTTCGCAGCGTGTCAGACCCACTACAGACATGGTGTGTGCGAGCAGCCTGGCGTCAGGCAGAGCTGCTGGTGGGACAGGGGTGCCTGGGCCAACTCCCTGGCAAGCAGAGAACCACTTTTATCCCTCTTGCAGGGGCACAGGCGACAAGGCTGCTTGTGTTTTGCCTGAAACACTGACACTAGGCAATGTCGGAGGCTGGGTGGCTTTGGAGTGGCAGTAGATTGTTTTTATTAATTAGTAGTAGTAGTAGTTCCTTCTCCCAGCAGTTGCTGCAGACCTCGCCTTTGGATATGTGCCATCTCTGGCAGGCAGGTGTGACAGAACTCACAGAAGATGGAGGTCTTAGTATGAGAAGGGGCACACTCGATTTTCTTCATTGAATTTGATACCCGGGTTCACTGCTGCAAAACAGAAAGCCGACTGGTTGTGTGCCTCAGTTCAAGATCTGCTCAAGGCATGCAAAGCACACCATGTCACTGTCTGTACACTTGGATACGCGGGGCCTGATTTGCCTGGAGACTTCGCACATACTCACACATAATCTCTGCCTCTGTAAAGAGTTGCCCGCAGGTCCTGCTCTTGCTCTAACTCTCTGATAGTTCCTGGAATATCCCTCCGTTTTTAAGGGCTCTCCCTTTTTTGTCTGAATTCCCCTGCACTTCATTCCCTGCCCTGTTGGGATGAAGGATCACTTCATTTGAGAGTGCTTCCAGCTTCCCAGCGCTGCTGGGTCCCTGATCTGCAGACCCTCTGTGAAGAAGTGTGACTGCAGAACGACCTGCTGAGTGCCGCTTTCTCAGGGCAGCTTGAGTGAACCTGCCCCCCCAGGACTGAGTCAGGGCAGTAGACAGGAGACTTCACGCTTTTAAAGCCACTTGTGTCTAAACATTTGATCCAGACGTGCTGCTCTTTAATCCAGAGGCCGTGTCCAGAGACAACAGCGCGGCTGATGCCGTACCAGGCAAGAGACCTCACAGGGGAATTACCCGCGTCACTCAGTGCCAGCAGCCTGGGTATAAATAGGCCTGCCCGGCAGCTGCTGGGTCTCCACCCTTCTTTCCTTGCGTGAACTTGTGGTTCCTGTTAAAGTTGAAGGATTATTTGAGGTCTGGCTGGAAAGGAACAGATGTTCTGCAAACGACACCCAAAGCCCCGTGCCGTACGGTGGCAGGGACCTCCCAGGGCTCCCGCCTTGCACGCGGCAGCTAGCAGCGAGGGTTTGCCATAGAGACGGGCTTCCCCCTCCTGAAACAAAAAAAATTTCCACAACGTGTTCTCATTAACAAAGTCCCACTCCTATGGTTATTTTCCAAACGAGGTGGAAAAAACAGGCTGAAGTTGCATGTTTATCCGTACGCTGTGGAGAATAATGTTGTAAAATAACAAGCAAGCTTGTTTCTCTGGCTATGCCTCCCTCCCTCTCAGCAAAAGATCCTCACTTCAAAAGGAAAATGTAAGCCTCCCCCCACCTTCCTGCATTATTTTTTTCCCCCGAAAATCTTTTTCCTCCCCATTTCCAAAGCATTGCCCAATTAATTATTTCTAGATGGCATCTCGCAGCACGGCTGAGCAATAATGAATGAATCCTTGTGGCTCCCATGCTGGTAGCTTTAAAAAAAAAAAAAAATTGCTTTTAATCAGCTGAATGAGCACAGGGGCAAAACCTACTGAACTCGAGTGTAAGCGGAGAGCCCAGAGCAGCACCAAGAGCAGAGCGTGGCTGTGGTCTGCTCGCTCCAGCCCACGGCAGGAGCTTTCTCTAGAGCAGGTCCCCGGGGGAGAGCGGGCAGGAAGCTACCTCGTACACCTTGCGGCAGATCCTAGGCTGCTCATCAGGCAGGTGAAATGGTTTGTAAAACATTACAGTTTTCTCTCTCTCCCACTCTCTTCTCTTTAAAGCCACATTTTTCAAGCTGAGTGATTCCAACAAAAGTAATTTTCGTATGTTTCTCCTCCTCCACCAGTGCAAGGAAAGGTGCAGGAAAACTTCAGCTCTGCCTACAAAAACACAAAGCAAAAGTTGTGCTTTCCCTCCAATGTCATTATTCCTTTTTTATTACAAATATTTTGGGACCAGCACTCTCTTTTACTCTCTGTACAGGATTAAACAGCAAGATCATCAGTGTGCTTTCGAAATCCTACTGCAGTCTGAATAATAAGGAGTAATAGCAATTCCCGTTCCATTTTCTGGTCCTGTTGCCGAGCAGGATGGATGCAGGCTCCTGTGAAGCACGCAGCTGTTTGTTCCTAACTTCCCTTGAGGTCTCTAACAACAAGATCCTTTAACATCACCTTGCTACACACTTCAGGTGCCTTTTCTTTTAACCAGAACCTGCCATTGGGAACCACGTCCTGCCTCTGTGAACCTGTCTCACTCCTGTTACACTTTTTTTGTTGTTTTAATTGCTTAACTGTGTACTGTTAAGGCACAATTTACTAATATTTGACAGTTAGCAACACGCCTCTCACTCACGAAATGCCTCAAAGCTCCATACAATTGTACTTACAGATTGCATCTTCCTTAATCTAATCAGTGAAATAATATTTACTATATCGTATTAGTAGGAATTCTACATTTGGGTTGAATACTGTGAATTTTTTAGCTAAGTAATTGTCCACTCCTTGCTAAAATTTCAGCACTCTGCAAGTGTTGACCGATGTGTATGGGTTGAAGATGACCAGCTTGTGAAGATGTTGTCGCATCTTTCTTTCCTCTTCTCAAAATTTCAGTAAACTTTTCTGTCATCTTTAAAAAAAAAATGCAGCCAGCTCCTCTGATCACCAGTGAATCACCTGGCCCACACACCAAGCATTGCCTCCTCCAGGGTGGAATGCAGCATAAGATATTATGCAAAATTAATTAGTATTGCACAGGCTCATTAAAAGCACTTCCTAGGGCAACAAACTGCTTCTGTCTTTCCCCTTTTTTTTTTTACAGGAAAGAAAGGACAAGATTCCCCCGAAAATGAACAATACAAAGCAAACCTGAGACTTTTGTTAAGAAATTTGTACCAGCTGCTGTTAAAGTTGATCTCCTCCTGACAAATGATAGCTCTCCCGAAAGCCATGGCCATTTTTCTCTGAGCACTAGCTGTGAGCCTTCCCGTGGTTCCTGCACTAGCTGGGCATGCTCACACCGAGCCTTGGACCTCCGGTTTGAGAAATTGCTCGTATTGTCTGTGAGTGTCACAATCACATTATCTCCCATAATTGGCGGTGTACAGAGGAACTTCTTGGGGCCCTTCTAGCTCGCCACGGTCTGTCCCTTCTGCTTTGGCCATGCTTGATGCTGTATAGGGAGTACAAATGTGGCTTGATTGGATTAAGGCCTTTATTTCTCTGAGGTCTGCTACTATTCACCGAGGTTTAATTAAATTTGTGACCTCCAAGTGGTCAGGGAATGTGTGTCAAGTCAGGCACATAGGAGAACTGATTCATTCTGCAAAAGCTTTGGAGGTGTACAATGCCATTTGAATCTTTCATGATACCGAAACCAAGAGAAGAGCCACAGCATCGTCAAGTATCATACTGAGCCTGTGGGACAAAGGTTTGAGCTGGAAAGGTTCAGGAGCCCAGGTGAAGGCAAGTTTCTCTTTTTAGCCATCTCTAGTTCCTACCGCTTAGTTGGTCCAGTTACGCTGGGGCAGTGAAACTCTTTCTGAGAGACTGCATCCCCCGGTAAAACCTGTGGTGCCTTTGGCACTGGAGGGTGTGGTACAGCCTCTCCTTTCCCTTACTCCCCACTCCTCAGACACTGGTGACTCCCTTCCTCGAGGCAATCCCTCCCTCACCCACTCTCCTCTCTACCTGCCCATGGGCTCTGCTTTGTGGAGAAAAAGAGGAGCGGCACAGGCCACCCTCCATGCAGATAAGGTCTCCCTGTTGATGGAGGCAGAGGCTTAGCAGAGTCTACAGTGGAGGGACAAAGCAGAGCACAAAACGAGTCTTGTGGACTTTGTGGCCTCAACCCAGTAATTTTGGTTGCGTTGGGTAGGGCACGCTTTTCAGATTGTAACCCTGCTGTGGTCTAAGTGCATTGACCATCACTACGCCAAACCCTGTGGGAGCACTGGGATGAGCTTGGCAGTAATGTCACCCAGTCAACGACTTTGGAAGTAGTCTCCTACTTTGGCAGCAGGTAGTCCTCATCTCAGCTGGAAGGAGACTCTGCCTGGTTTTCTAGAGAGCTGGTGAGTGACCTGTTGCTGTTCATGACAGTGTGGTAGAGATCTTCTAGCAACATGAATTTCACTAGTGGCAGAGCCAGAACAAGGATGTTGCTTCAAGAAAGATGGCAAGAAGCCTGTCCTTTCTGAGAAAGCATCCCTTTGAACAGAAGAGTGGAGATAAAGCAGATGTGTTTCAGGGATGAGGGGAGGGAGATTGTACTTCAGGATGACTTCTCCTAAAAGGGTGGAAGGGATGTAGGCAGAGTTAGCATCTTTCATTAAATAAAATAGTATATCTAAGAAAAACAATACAGATTTTGGGAATCTATGTACTTTTTCAGGCCTGAAATAGAAGCACAGTCTCACCAAGGTAAACATGGGCCAGGGCAGTCTGGTGTATGATAATCTGCAGGACAATCGGAGAGAATTGATAGCTGGTATCTACAGGGCCAGCTGGGGAAGGCGAGGAAGGTGAGGAACATTAACGAGGCAGAAGTGACAAGCCTGAAAGGAGGCAGCTCATCTTCTATTTCTCTCCTTCTCAGCATTCAAGGACAGGAAGGCCCTTCCTCATGGTGAGAAAGGATGGGTCCACATCCTCCCCTCCAGCCTGCAGCTCTCTCCCACAGCAGCTCACACATGGGGAGGATTGGGGGATGCTGGAGTGGCTTTGCTTTGATCCAAAGAAACAACAGGTATTTCAGACAAGGGCCAAATGAAGACATGAAGACCTGTCTTGACACGCCGTAGCAAGTCAGTCAGTAGTGGGCCCCCACACAGTGTCGGGAGTAAAGGAGAAGACAGAGGGACATCTGTAATAAGAGGGTGCCATGATGGTGAAGGATGAGAACAGAAGAGGAGGAAACAGAAGAACAGAGATGGGGAAGACAAGGTATGACTGACAAAAGCACAGTTGAGGGAGATGAGAGAGAACAGAGGGAGGTGTAAACGGCTGACAGATTGGGAAATGCGCTGTAGGTGGTGAAAGCAAATTGTAGGAAAGAGGACACATGTTTCTAGGAGAGAGGGAAAGATACTGCAGCTAAGAGAGAGCTCGTAAATACTGAAATGGTTGAGGGAAAGACACCTAAGCAATGATCCCACAAAAACAAGGCTCCTGTCTGGTCTGCCACAGCAGATGTGCTTTCTCTGACAGCATTGGCTCAGGCATCCAGAAGGAGCAGCTTAATCACCAAGAAACATCTAAAAGTCCATAAACATTTTTTTAGTCTAAAATGAAAGGCAGAGAACCCTGAAAAGAAGCCCTGAGAGGCTCTGACTAAAGTATTTCCGAATGGAGTAGGATTGGATGATCAAGAGGACTTTTTTCCAAATGTAAATAAATATACTGAAAGTACACCACCCACAGCAATAACACATCCTGCAAAACAGTAAAATACTCTGTACGGTTTCAAAGCACCCTCTTATATCTGCAGGCAGCCCCTGGGCAGATTTCTTGTTCCAGCTTCTTTTAACAGCTATGGAATTACAGGAAGAGAACCTGGACAAATGTCATCTCATTAAAAGACATTTAGGACATGCGTCTGTCATTTAGGATGAATTAAAGCCTTGGAAATGAAATTGCCCACTATCCCCAGGCACACAGTGAGAAACATCTCAGCAGAGTTTTCGCTCTGATGAGGTATGCTAGAGCCATTTTCTTGTTTGGAGACCCAACAAAAAAAAATTGGTCTTAACCATGGGAAAATCGTAAAATAGCCATATTCTGAGGTCTTATGTGTGCCTCTTCGCAAGCTTTGGCTTTGTGTCTGGGGTTGGGCTGGAGTTTTTTTAACTATGACCCTAAATCTTACTGTTCTTACCCCTTAAATACGATAATCATACTTAACGTGAAGAAGTACACTCACCAAATGATCCTAGAGCTTTAAGATTTCTCTTCAAGGGCATTATCAATAGTCTCTTGGCAAAAGAGCTCATGGCTTTCCTTCTGTCTAATGGTGCCCAAGTGACTCTGTAGTTTAAGCAAATAGCTTAGTAAATGTATTTCTAGGCAATCATCCTCTACACCGTTCTCTGAGCATCAGTGTCAGGGAAACGTAGTAAGCGGGCCAGTGCTCAAAGGATCCAATAAATCCTCCTTTGTCCTCCAAAGCCTGCGGTTTGTAGGAAATGGTCAGTGCTATCAATTCAGTAACTGCCCTTTTCCCCTCTCTGTGTTGCTGCGGTATTCTCAGGGCATCCTGGAGGATGGCGATCAAGGTTTTATGGTTAAACTCATTTGAATATACCAGGAAGCCCAGCATTGCCCCCTCCCCGTCAAGCAGTGAAAGCATTTCCATGACTTACGGCAGTGAGCTCTGCACAAGCAGCCAGCTTGGCTTTGGGTCGTTGAAAGAAGGGTCAAGATGGTGCTTAGTCCTCTGATCTAGTGTAGTGTCCAATATGAGAAGTGCCTTGCCCGGGTCACCCAGAGCTTTGTCTCCATCACGTCCCGGGGCCACAGACAAAACTCCTTGCCTGAGCAATGCCATGGTCTCCCGGGGCCATCTGTGCTGAACCTGTGGACCTTCCTCGTTCTTTCAGGGTCCAGCCGGCCCCCAGCCTGTGTGCCAGCTGGGCCTCCACACAGCTACCCTGAGTCTGTGGCAGATGGCCGGATCCACAGCCCACACTGTAGCTGCCAGAACCTTCCCGTGAGCAGGAGATCAGATGGACTCTCACATGTTGCCTTTCCTGGCTCTGATTCACACTGGACACTTCAAGGTCAGGGATGGCTTAATAGAAATCACAGAGGCAACTGTCTTTTGAGCTGGTTGCTGTGGCCTTTCCTTTTCCAGCATCCTTGCCGCAGGAGCTCACTCCAACCAAAAAACAGGAAGGGAGACAGGCCGTGCCTTTTGGCAGCGCGTTATTTGGGAGGGAGCGTGAGAAGGCATCAGAGAGTCTCATGATGAAGCCAACCCCCTCTTCTTCCCGGTGCTTTGCACGCGCTGATCTTACCGTTGCATTATACCACAGCATGCCCTTTGGCCTAGCTGAAAATTCATTCTTTACTAAACTTAATATTAAAAGCCTCTTAATGACAGATAGTAAGAGGGTCATCAGGGTGGATGTGAGAGTCACTTCTGGCTGCTGAACTTACAGGATTACAACCCCCCCGTGTGATCCATTACCCTCTGTGGGAGTGTACACGAGGGGCAGACACAGGCTGTACTGTCATTTTGCACATTTCTTGTAGCCACTTGGTTTTTTTCATCACTGTTGCTGGATAACGTTAAGGTGGATGTTAACACATTGTTTACCTGAGTTTTTCCAAGACCTTTCTAGCCTTCAGCAAGCAAAGGGCTCCCTATGCCTGCGCCATGTTTTGTAACATGGCGGACAAGGGTAACCTCTCCCTCGATACCCTTCTCATATTTCATACTCAGAGCAGGAAGACTATTCTCCCCACTGAATAATCCTTAATGTCTTCCCTTTTCTGTTTTTATTTCTGAGAAAGTTTGGAGGTTGCATTTTCCTTAACAACACATATCTGTGGTCTTCACTCCATACTTGCTAAATCTCACCAAGCATAAAAGGACCTCCCACAAGTGAAACCAAAATAAAAACTGAGTAGTCTTTGGGATTTACTTTTTTTTCCTATTTTTCTTATGACCATCTATGCCATTTCCCCTTTGACATATTTTTCCATCTGATGGGTGTGACAGGAACATTTGCATTCATCCTACACATCCATATGAAGAAGTCTAACCAAAAGCCTAAGAAGTCTGGTAATGTGCACTCTTGACTGCTTTTGAGAACTCTTATAGCTGTACTGCTCATGACTAACATCTTGAGCCCAGACATGCTAAGGTTACCCACACAAGTGCGGTGATGCGGCTCCTTAATCTCTGGCAAGATCAGGCTTGCGACCTTACGCTGAGGCAGGGGCTGGCAGCATGTCTTGTCCTTGGGTTAGCGACCCTCCCCTTCAGATTGGCTGGTGCTGTGCGAGCTGACCCTAACAGGATCAGCTCCTGTGCAGGGAACGGTAATGTTGCTCTTTTGGCTGTCCCTTATCCTGGTGAAATGGTTGTGTAATTTCGGTAACGGAAGATCTGCCAGATGCACAGTTGCCAGTGGTGTGGTAGATAGTCCTCTGCTGGGAGGTGCGATGTTGAACACCAGCAAGACTGACAGCAGTCTCCAGGCTTTCGCTGCTGATGAACGCCGCCAGTGCCCTTCATATAATGATGACTTACCTCTTTCAAGATTGGAGGAGGGCAGTGAAAAGCACCGTCACTTATAAGTAACTGCTCCTTTCAACTTCAGTGACATGTCACATCCATCCTTGAGCCCCTCCAAAAAATCCCTCCTGGGACTTTGCTTTCCCTGTAACTTGGAGTGACATGAGTCAGCAAGGAGGGAGATGAGGGTCTTGCTCAGCCTCAGTCCTGACATGCGTAAATAAAAAGCCTGGGCAGCAGAGGGGGAAGGATAGGGCTGTGGCAGAGTGAATAAATTGCACCCTGAGTGTGTTATGCCAGCGGGACTCCAGAATGGTTCTACGGGCTTTCATAAATGGGAATTTGCCTCCTCGATTGTTCAGGGTAGTGCTGTCAAACAGTGTTGCCAGGCTTGTGCCTCATCCAGAGGTCTCGAATATTTCCCAAGTTGCCCCATTTCAATTTACTTTCATGAAATGATGTTTCCCTTTGGGGAGGGAGAAAAAAAAAAAAAGCAGAAAAACAAGCCCAAAAGCCCACCGGGAGGCCACGGGAGGAGGGGAGTCAGCAGGTGAGTGTGGGAAGAGACTCGAGGCTGAGCACGACAAGGGCTTTCACAACACAGGAATTCAGGCTCTTCCCCCCGCGCCCCCCCTCACACCCTTGTTTGAATTTAGCATGCGTCCTCCTATGGCGTCGTAATTACTAAGATTACCAAATGAATCTTTTGCTTCTGTACACACCGGGCATTCAGCAGAGCTCTAATAGTTGTCATTAAGTTTTCAGGGAGGTGGGAGAAGATAGATTGAATGCATGCACTCCAGCGTTGCGCAGAGCCCATTGATGGCTGCTGAGTAATGATTTTTTTCTAATTGGTGGAGAGCAGCGGCCCTAATGGATGGAGCCTCTCTGTGCATTTACACTGTCTCCTCAATCAATAACCCTCGCTGTGCCTGGCACGGAGGAGTTCCTGAAAGCCCCTTTGTAATAATGGATTGCTGGAGGTTACACAAACTGCTGCCTCCCGCTGAGTCAGCCCTCTGTCAGGCACCTCGCGCTTTCCCGGGGCCCCAGCTTTCCAGACGGGACACCCGCAGGGGGGGCCTCGCCTCGGGTCTCTGCCCCCGTCCTGCGACCACCGGCACCCCGCAGGCTCCCTGGCGGCTGGAAGGGTTTTGTTGCCTGCAGAGCCTGTGACAACTCCAAGGAGCAGCAACAGCTGGGAGGCTTTTTATTGGCTTTGGCTTGGGAAGTTTGGCTTTTTATAGGAGGCTTTGTGGGTTTTTTCCCCCTCTCATCTTCTTAAAGAAAAATACACAGGTCAGATGCCGAGTTGAGGCCGAAATCGTTGGGAGATGAGGCCATGCCAAGCAGGGCTCTAACTTGGCCGGGCTGTGTAGAGCATGAGCCCAGCTCAGGGTGAGCAAGCTTTGAGCGCTCATTAACCATCTTCCTGCACCACGCGTGCACGGGATGTTTGTATCTTATCCCTCAACATCTCCCTGTTTACTGCTTCCCTTTTTGAGGAATGACATGCAAGAAACAGTTGGAAGAGAGCTGTTGAATTACAGCATTTCCAGGAGGCAGGCAGGTCTGACTGGTCGGGGGAGACATGAGAAAAGGGATGTTATAGAATATCTTAAAAAGGGGGGTTCCATGGTTTGCTGAGATTTACAGATGTCTGAAACTTGCTTCCTTCACTGTTACCCTGTTTCTGAGGGAAATATGTCCTCACAGCCCACTGTGGAGAATTTACACGTGCCAGCATCTTGTCCTTGTAAACTTTAAGGCTCCCAGTAAAGGCGTCCATTGCTGGAACCTTTTAGAAGTGAACCTGCCCTAGTTATGTGGTCCAGACCCCCATAACTCAGGGGTTCCAAATGCCCTATACTGTGTCTGCTCTTGTTGGTTTGCTAGTGACGTTTTCACATCTCGTTGTGCCCCTGGGCTGTAGCCAGCTGCACAATTCCACCTCGGTCTCTGGAAGGAATATTACTGTGTGAAGGGTAGGGATGTCTGTGGTCAGTCCTCCTATGAAGGCAGATGGTCTGGATCTCCACCGGCATCGCGGCAATCAGCATTTTCTGTTGTTTTCTGTGATGCTCGGGGTCCTCAGAACTTGTAATGATCTGTGATCGTTCTCCCTGAGATTGAATGTGAGTTTAAAGTCTGCCCCTGGCTTGCTTTGGTTAAAAGCTGCAGACACTGAAGGGTAAAGCATGAGAGTTAATTTTGCTGGTGGGACAGGATCTAGCCTCAAAAATTGTCACTAAGCTCCAGGCCTAGACCCAAGCAAGTGGCTGTTCAGGGCTGGATGGCAGAGGGCATCTCAGAATACGAGTAGCATGGTCTGCTGATTCCTCCAGGGCTAGGGCCTTAGCAGAGAGTGGGTTCCAGCATCCCGTCGCTCTCAGTGGCCTGGGGGCACGGCTGTGAACAGGCGGGCAAGCTGGGATTCTGCAGTAGCATGTCATGACCTTACTTACCATGTTACCACTGGAAAGCATCTCCCTGGGTGAACTCCAGCAGAGGTTATTTCTATGCTGCTGGGTTCACACCTTAGTTTCAGTTGAAGATGTGGCAAGTAAAAGTGTTGTAGAAGAAGAAATATTTTTTCTTGGTTCATACCACAGCAAGGGAAAGGAGGTGTAAATCTGATTCATCCTCGTTTTCACTCCTCGCTCTCCTGAGTGATTTTCTCTCTCTTTCACAGGGGGAATCAGTCATAGATAAGCTGCTTTCTCACTGAGCAAGGAATGTCAGAGAGAGAGGAAGGCAGGTGGCCTCGATCCTCTGTTTTTCAGCAGTGCCTTTTGCAAGGATGGGCAGAGGTCCTGACAAGAGGAAGGTGAATTCTTCCAGGATCCACAATGTGCCATGGTCCATGGGCCGTGACTCTTCCACCCTCCACGAGATTGTCCCTCAGATCCTCCTGATCCCTGATTGCTTGAGATCATCCCCGAGATCATTACGTTGCAGGAGGAACCAGCCCGGTTTAGGGCCCTGGGGCTGCTCTTGGCAGGTGCCTGTGTGTGCCCAAGGTGACAGCGTGCACCGGGAGGACAGGGTGGCAGAAACCCGAGCCTGGTGAGGGCAGCACAGGCAGCATGCCAGCAGGCAGGGAGGGCATCTTAATAAAGAAGGGCCAAGAAGGCCTTTTTGTAGAGCAATCAGGACAGAGTGTCTTGGAAGGGAAAGCAGAGTAATAGTGAGGCAGAGGTGCAGTAGCTGAGGTGTCCCACAGCGAGAGAGGGAGAGGCGCAGAGCAGAGGACAGCATATTTCCTCACTGCTGCTGCCTTGTGAATGGGAGAAATTCCCTGGCCATCAGCAGGGAGGGACTGGCTGATCAGAGACCAAGGACAGCAAGACAGGCTTGAGGCAGGCTTACAGAAAACCTGAGTGGAAAATTTAGAGGAAAGTGTAGGACAAGAGAAATATTTTTTCTTTTATGAAGATGTTTTATAGCCCTTTTGTAAGGATTGTTATCACTTAACCAAAAGGGCAGGCCACTTCAGCAGCGTAACTTGTGCTGGAGAAGAAAGCCGTGCCTGGGGAAGGGGAACAGGAGCCTGAAACCAAACCAGGGAAGACCTGGAGATGACAGCAGGTCTGCCTGCACAGTGAGGGACTGCTGGGTTGCCCTCCTGCGGGATGAGCAGCAGCAGGAAGAGGCGCAGAGGCCTCTTTAGAGCAGCACTGGCCCCATATCTCATCGCAGCACCAGTGATCCTCGCAGTGGGGCTGCTGATGGTCTCGCAGTACATCTTTGCAAACACAGAGCACACGATCGTGGGAGCCACAGTGCAGCCTGAAGGCATCCAGCCGTTCATTTATGCTGCTGCTTCTTCACAATCCACTTACCAGTGGGCAGGTTAGATAAATCAAACTGCAAATATTTCCATAAATTGTACTTCCCGCGTAGTTTTTGGAACCAGAGAAAACCTGCGGACTCTATCTAGGAGCTCAAGTGAGGAGGATTATGCCAGCTCAGGCAGAAGTGTCCACGCTTCTCCTCCCCGCCTCTGTTTTCCTGCAGACCACTCTTTCACTGCAGGGGACCTGCCTGCCCACCTGAGAGGCAGCTCAGCGCTGTGAAGCAATGCAGGATGTCCTCTCTGTGGTGATAAACTTTTATTCTTTGTTTATTTGCAACCCTCCTTAATCTAGAGGAAACAATCTTTACTTGAGCAGCACTGCTTGCTCTTTGTTTATAAAAAGCACGACCTTCTCACCTGTGTTTGTGATTTCTCCCGTGCTCCTCAGGGCCTCCAGACCTGTCCTCTGCAGCTCCTTTTCTTCACTTTCCTCCATGCTTTAGAAAAACAGTGTCTGCTTTAGACTTTATCATCAGGCAAACCAGAAAAGCCAAGATCTTTCCAAACTGTCCCTCAAAACAAGCCCATATTCCCACAATTTCTGTAAAGGAGCTTAAAATGAATGACATGAGGATACCCATTTCTATAATGAAAAAAAGAAAGAAAATAAGAAAAAAGGGGAAGAAAAAAAAAGATGGAAAAAAAAGGAAAAAAAAGAAAAAGAAAAAAGAAAAAGTCCAGGAGGTGCCTGAAAGAAAATTGCCACAAAGGAAAGGAGTGAGTGCTCAGTTTCTCTGACAATCAGATGCAGCCTGCATCAGAATTTATTTCAGTATGCTTCTTCAGCACACACCAGTCTCCCAGGAGGGTGTTTCAGATCTCATTTCCTAACTTCCCTGATTGGAACTGAGGCTTGTGTTTACTTGGCTTTTTCCTTTTACACTATTGTTTAGGGTCTTGCTTGATTTGTGACAGCCTCCTGCCCTATGTGCCTCACCTCTTCCCCAGTCCCCTCACCACGGCCCAGAGAGATAAGGAAATACTGAGGATGCGCCAGTGAGCACAGCTCCTGCAAACCGCAGTTCATTTCTGCCCCTCTCCCAGCAGGAAGCGCTCCCTTCTCAGAGGCATTACCCAGCCCATGGCTATTTACAGCAGTCAAGAGTTCAACTTGTTTTCCCAAAGCAAGTTCTCGTGCAGAGCAGGGTAAAGGCTCCCCAAGAAAAGCAGAAACCTCTCTTCCTTACTTTCCAGCTCTGGAAAAAACAGCTGAACCGGCCCCTCTGATGGTCTCCAGAGCCTCCTAGAAGAACATGGTGTTAGTCAGTCTTAAAAGGAGCCAAGTGGTAAATATCCTGGGTGAGTTTTGGATGCACTGCCTTGTCACGTGCAGCAGCTTGCAGTCCCACTGACCAAAGAACGGAGCATCTGAGGCTCACAGCTGGCTGAGGGTCTAGGTCCTGGCATCTCACCCTGCTTCCTCCCTGTGGTACTTGAATTTGACATAAGAAAGTTTCTTCTTCCAAGCGCCATTTCAGTTCAATCTTGCTTCTTTCAGGCTTTTTTTCTGCTGGTGTAGGAATACCACCTGTTTGGAGCTGGAGATCCCTGCATTTGATTACATATCTTGGGGCAGAAGACCTAAGTGGTGTTAAATAAACCATCACCTTTGCCAAGAGCAGCACAATCAAATCCTGTGAAATGGGCAATTGCTGCAATGGAGATATCTTGAGCTAGCGTGATGGCAGGGCAATGGCTGATTGTCTCTTGGCTACTGCTGAGCCAGATTCAAGAGCCTGAACATAGCTTCAAGCTCTGGCAGCGAATCTTGGAGGCACTGCACGCCCAAGCGTCCCAAGGGCAGCAACCCCCCTTTGCATCAGTGCCTGCCACCCAGTCTGTGAAGTGGTGTTGCATCAGCTCCAAGAGCAAGAGGGGAAAGAGCGAGTGAGAGAGAGAGATGTTCACTCAAACTGGCAGCTGCCTTTTGTTTCGCGATGGCAGCTGCCAGCAAGAGACAGGCAGGGCAAGGGGAAAACACACAAGAGCAACGCGCTGGATGCAAAGCATATTACACGCTAGATTTAAAATAAAATAGCATGCATGAGGGGTAAATATTCAGCATAATGCATGACGACTCAGCCCTGCCGTTCTCCTTCCAGTTTCTGGGAGCTGTGGGACTGGATGTCCCAGGGCTGCACTGGAAAGAATTACTGGAAGAAAAGACAGGGGCAACACTCAAATTTCATAAGCAAAGGAAGCAAGTGCCTAAACATTGACTTTCTTCACCCACTTGAGAGAGGTGACAGGAGAAATAACACTTCGGTGGAGAAGGGTGGTCTGTGGATGATCCAGTACAGTGGGCTCGTTGTTCCTCTCTCACTTCTGACAGCTCACTTGCTTCCTTTCCTTGTGGGACTGTATTTCAGACAGTTTAATGCTTTTGGCAGGGTGACGGATCTGGAGCCTGAGTCCCCTGCCTGCACAGAAGCAGTATTGGAGGCAGTGCCACACATCCCTCTCCTCCTCCTCTTCCTCTATCTCAGCCTCCCCAAAAACCTGGCCCCGGTACAGCACCCCCAGCACCACCCCCAGGCCCAGTGGAAGTCCTTTGCCAAGGCAGGATCTGACTTGTAATAGCTGCCAGGGCCTGGGCGATGCTGGGCAAGGTGCGTATCTAACACATTGAACATCCCTGGCTCGTCACCTCCCCATCCCTCCCGGTGTCGGTCCTCAGAGAGGCATGCCAGTGAGGGCACGCACACATTTCCCACCCCTTTCCCTGAGCACAGAGCTTGACAGCACAGTTCATCTGGCTCTGGGCTCCCTGGTACCACCGCGACAACACTTTGGTCACGTGGCATTCACTCCGCTGGTTTGAATTTATTTTAATGGTTCTGACAGGCCAGCTTTGTACCAGCAGCTTCTTCTGCCAGATCAGATATTGTTCACCCGCCCCACTTTAACTTCATGCCATGTTCAATATCTTCTCTCCACACCGAGATCACTTTATGCCAGATCAGGTATCGTCTGTCCTCCCTCGGCCAGCACAGAGCGTAAAGCTGGCACATGTTCCCTGCCGTGCGCTCTGGCTAGTTCAGCAGAAATGCAAGCACACGGCTGCGCCTCATCCGGACCACGGTCCTCCCGCCGAGCAGACGGGTTGGTGGTGCACGGATCCGGCAGTGGCTGCGGGGGGAGCACAGCCTCGGCACGTCCAGCAGTTGCCAGGAGCACCGGACACATCATGGGAGCAGACTTTCAGCTGCCCTCAGCCCAGGCCAGAGCAGCGGCAGTACCTGGAGTCTTAAAGATGATGCTGGGACACTGGAAAGTCATCAACTTCCCGGTGTGTCAATGGGGGGAGGGGGGACAGGAAGAGAAGGGGAAAGTTGTGCTTTTCGTGCTTCAGGTGAAAGAGCAGTGAGACGAGATTTGCCTGAAGCTGAATTCAAGCTCCTAGCCCCCTTTAAAAAAATATATAACTAAAACCAGGTTACTGTGTTTTTCCTGCTGCCTCTGCCTGCCTGAGCTAAGTCAAGTTAGTCAAGCCACACTAAAAAAAAAACTTTATTTACTTGTTCTGAGGGGGGAGTGCAAACATACCTGAAGCAGGTCTGAACTCCTTTTTATGCGAGGAAACGTTTCAGAGGAATCCAAGGAACTGTGACTTTTTTACATGCGAGGTAGAGAAAGAAACATATTGTCTGAAAGCAAAGTGACTCTGAATGTGGCTGCGGAGATAAAATGGGGTTTTCAGCTCGTGCACGCAAGAGCAGCAGTTCTCAAAGACAGCTTTTTTCTATTTCATCTTCTTTCTGTTTATTTTAAGTGAAGCCCTTTTTTATCTCCCTTTTTAGGTTTTAATCTTTGTATAGAACATACTCCATGACCCTGACAGAGGAAAAGCCACAAAGCCCTTCCTCTATGAATGTGTTTAGAAACACCAACTGATCAAAGTCAACACTGCTCGTGTGAGCAGAGACTGAGCTACTCCTATTGCCACGCGCTCCTGGGTTTGACAGGCTGCATCATTCGCTGTGTTGATGTATCGGGATTTCAAACACCATGAATATTCACCGTGCATAATAAATTAACCAGGTGAGAAAGTACAGGTTTGTTTTGCATGTTAACTCCGTGTTAACGCTGCCCCTAAGTGGTTAAGTTGGTTTATTGCAAGTTAATTAGCCCTCATTTCAGGCAGTTATTTATTTATTTGTGGAAGACTGCCCTGTTTTTTTCTCCTCCAGCTTTGTGACTAGGCTTTGCGTCTCTTTCTAGTTTGTGTTTGCGTCCTGCTCTGTGTGGGTTTCATATAACCACAGCATTTACTGTCAACCCAGCTTGGAAAACACGCATACAAGGAAACACGGGTGCCTGCTACATGTTTATTACTCAATCCAAGTGAGGCTGTGATCCTGTTATTAGGGTCCTCTCCCTCAGCTCGTTTTAATTAGCATTTCAAGGGATATTGGGTACAGCAAGCTGGAGAAGTTTGAAGTTATGATGGGCTGCTTTTTGCATCTTTCCTCCTGAATTAATGTGCCATTTTACGATCATTTCAGCACCCAGGCAAGCTTTCTCCCAGGTGCCTTGGTATTTATCCTCATGCTCCCATCCTCCTCCGCAAATCCATGCAACGCACAGTGATCACCCCTCCTCCTCTCGGGGCAGCTGTTGGGGGGTACTTCAGTGTGGGGACACCAAGCAGAGCAGTTAAACTTTGCTGTGGGGCCTCGAGTTTCCCTTCCTCTCAGTGTTTGCCCCTCCACCTGCCCCACAGCAAGGGGCAGGTGAGGAAGGAAGGCAGCTGCACACAGCTCGCTGGCTCTGAAGGGCCTCAGGCCAGCAGAGGGGACTCAGCGAAACCTCCAGCCAAGTGACTGTAGAGCTTACTGACGTGCTGAGCTCCGAGGTGCCTTTTAAAATCGTCCACCACAGACCTCTTTGTTTTAGTTGCTTCCAGGCTGTGGCTGGAGAGCCTGGGAGTACTCCCCAGTACGGTGAACTGCCTCCAGAGTGCATTAAGTAGGTAACCACCATGACCCCCTTCAAACTCCAAACTTCTTTGGCTCCTCGCTTTATTAGAGCGCTAAGTCACTCAGGTCAAAGCAGCTTTTCATTTCTGAAGTGCTTCATCTCCCTTTGGGATGGTGTGTAGCAGAAGTGCACCTTTGTGCTGACTCTGCTTCATCCTCCTCAAGGGTCAGGGTCCAAACAGGCAGGGTTAAACCAGCAGCAGGCAGACCACTTGCACACCGGGCTTGCACCTCCAGACACCTGGATTCAAATTCACAGCAGAGTCTCTAGCTGAGGAAAGCAAACATGGTCAATATTGCAGCAGAAGGTGCCTGCATGCCTGCACTGCGCCAGGCAGCACAGCTATCCATCGCTGTTCAGGCTGTGTTGGCAGCACAGGGAGAGGAAGGTGAGGAAGAGCAGGAGCAGTGCAGATCAGGATATGTGGATATACTGGCAGAATCTCTCTTTCGATAATTACTCGCCTCTTTCTACAAGCTCTAAAACTCATATCCACAAGACACCATAAAAACTGAACAGCAGTGAATCTTCAGGAAGGTCTCCAGGTTTCGGCACAGAGGACAGACTGCTTTTCCTTCATGTCACCACCGTCCTTCACCCTGAACGAGCGACATTTATCTCCTGTCCCCTTTGCTGGCAAACATGCAGACCAGAGTCCGGTGAGGCATCTTGCTGACTGGAGCTCTGTGCAGCCGTACGCTACCTCCTTGCAGCGCATCCCAGTGCCGGCGCTCAGAGGGAGATGCCTGGCCTTGCAAAGCAGGGGCTGAGATGCGTGATGGTGGTGAGCAGACATCCGTCCTTTCCCCGATGCCCTTCTCCAGCCGTGGAGGGCTGCCTACATCCCGGCCTTGCGCAGCACGGTTGGACGCAGAGTTAAGGAGTCCAGACACACTGGGAGGCAAAGGAGCGGTGACAGCGTCAGAGGAGCTCGCTCATCTGAAAGGGACGTGGGGAGGGCATCAAGGGTGGCACACTTACAGGGTCCCTGCTTCTCTGTTTCTTAATATCTTGCCGCCGCATCTCTTCTGTGCTGTTTTTAATCGGGTTTGAGGAAGCCTGCATTAAAGCTTAGGGACTACCTTAAATACCCCAACCAAGCCTTCTTAAAATACTCCTATTAAAATACAAACACCACAGTCAAGACAGCAGGCTGGAGGTCTGCCCAGTGGCCAAATAAATCAAAATATTCCAAAGATGCTGTTTGCAAGTGCCCATTAAATTCTGACAACTGGCTAATACCGAAGGCAGCATGGATCTGAAAGGCAGAAACAACACTACTCTTCTCGCAAAGCAGCCCCGGTTTATTTCTTGTCCTTTCAAAGCAGGGCTTCACTGCTTTAATGTCATCCTCTTCCCAGGGGCTGCAGAAAGGGTTGTCAGTGGCTCAGCGAGCCACCCAGGGCAGCCAGGCCACAGGGGCTGGGGGATGCGCAGCTGCATCTCCTCACACCCCCAGCCCCATAGCCAGCATGGGACACCCACCAGTCCCCGCCAGGGACCTCCCCGCCCAGGACCATGGATCAAAGCCTAGTGCCAGGATTCAGGCCAGCGTGAAAAACAGCCATTTATCTGCATTTGATGACGTCCGCAGGCAATTTTCCTGCTCTTCATCTGTTTTCTCAAATAAATTAATAAATAAAAGAGAGAGATGCTGGGAAAAAAAGGGGCAGAGAAAATGAGCAGATTTTGATCTAGTAAGCAATTTAAATCTGGGCTGGCAAGCTGCATTCGTTCATTCATTAATTCAGCCGTGTGCTCAGAAAACCCCAGCAGGACTCCCTTCCAGCGCAAGAACTTCCGACTGTGAAATAAACCCCGCGTAACCAGATTAACTATGAGGTATGTATCAGCCAGGTCTTAGGCATTAATTCAAGCATACGCTCCCTGCCCTGCACATTGCCACAGCCTGATTTCTGGATCAGGTGTTGCTCACTGGCAGGCATAAACTCTCTGAAGTTTCCCGTCTTCCACCTCCTCCTGTATTGCTGTTCCTTGCTCAATAAATAAAAAAATATTATTATATGTGCTGTCAGGGAGTCCTGATTCGGCTGTTAATAGCAGCGTTATCAATACCTCGTCTTTCAGTCTCACATAATTCAAAAGTGGCTGAACGGTTTTGTTCTGGCATTACGAAAATGAATCACTTCTGGGTTTAGCCCAAGCATAGAAAATCTCACCTTAAAACTTCAACATTCGTAAATTCAGAATATATTTAGCGTGCAGAAACTGATGGGCAAGATAGAAATCTCTGCATAAGCTTAGTGCAGTCTTCCACCTAGCAAGTCTACGCTATACTGAATCACCAGATGATTACTCTCTGTATGAGTGACTTCAATTATAGTACTATTATGTTATTTATCATTTGATAAATGAAGCAGGACAGCGGCCCGTTTGCGTCGGGTGCTGCACAAACATTCAGATGTGCTCAGGCAAGATCCCGAGGACTATCCGTAAAGTCAATGGGACATGAGTGGGAATCTTCATGCTGCCATCTGGCTTGCCAGCAAACTCCCGGTTTTCTCTACGTGCTCCCCTGTGGACTGCATATAGGTGGTCAAAGTCGTCAGTCTGTTTTGCACAGACCAGCGCTATGAACACATTTGTTTGAAAAGTGGAAAGTGAGAGGGCTTGAGTTGTTT
>NW_010404992.1:406-1998 GCF_000710305.1 Buceros rhinoceros silvestris | reverse complement strand
CAGGGACAGGGGCAGGAGCAGAGGCAGGAGCAGGGGCAGGAGCAGGCAGCAGCACGGTTCACACCTCTGCCAGCTCGCGGATCCAAATGGATTTACTGCCACACTGCCGTTGTCAAAGCCGCGGTAGAGACACACTTTCAGCAGCAAATACAGCAGCTGGAAACTGATTTAAATATATTTCTAGAACGTTTTCACTCACAAGTGAACATGTTCTAAAATGCTTTCTGCTATTTATCTTTTTTTCCCTCATAGATGCTATTTTTTCTCTTACAATGACGCTTTTTCTCAGATTTATTTCTGACCCACTGAGATCACTTCTGCAATTTTTTTTAAGAAATGAATACGTGTCTTTCTTGCAGCTGCTTTTCTTCAAGGCCACTTGCAAAGCCTGATTGTTTCCTGGCCGAAGCCCTGTGACACCCTTGTGCACGCCTGGCTGTACAGTCGGGGTCTTTATTTGCATCTTCTGGCCTCATCCGAAAGTCCAAACTGATGAATGGTCGCTTGCAGTTGTGGAGGACTAGAGTTAAGAGCTAGCCCTAAATGAATCTGTCCTCAGTTATGCCAACGGCTGGAAGAATGGAGAAAGACGTGTTTTGATTCTGACGTATGTATTTTCTCTTGAACCGTACAAAAGGTGATTAAGGATCTGCCCTGACTACAAATCAAACCACCAACCAGCCAGCGGAACACAAAACCGATGTATCACCTGTCATAGAGATGAAGAGACATAGTCTAGCAAGAATCCTGAAGAAAAAAACAATATATGGATAAAAAGCACATATGCATTTATCTTGCCTAAAATTTGAAAGCAAATAAACCATCCATCCCTTAGCGTAAGGGATCATGTTCCCCCTGTACTGGGGGCACTGGTGAGGCCACACCTTGAGTGCTGTGTCCAGTTTTGGGCCCCTCACTCCAAGAAGGACGTTGAGGGGCTGGAGTGTGTCCAGAGAAGGGCAACGGAGCTGGTGCAGGATCTGGAGCACAAGTGCTGTGAGGAGCAGCTGAGGGAGCGGGGGCTGTTCAGCTGGAGAAGAGGAGGCTGAGGGGAGACCTCATTGCTCTGTGCAGCTGCCTGACAGGAGGTTGAGGAGGGGAATTGGTCTCTTCTCCCATATAACAAGTGACAGGATGAGAGGAAATGGCCTTAAGTTGCACCAGGGGAGATTTAGACTGGTCATTAGGAAAAATCTCTTTCCAGAGAGGGTTGTGCAGCCTTGGCACAGGCTGCCCAGGGAGGTGGTGGAGTCCCCATCCCTGGAGGGTTTCACAGCCAGGACATGGTTTAGGGCCCCTGGCAGTGCAGGGTGAATGGTTGGACTCGATGATCTTAAAGGTCTCTTCCAACCAGGTGATTCTGTGATTGTGTCATTCTGTGACCATATCGCCTGTCAGAAAATCACGTTTTTTTCCACATTTCCTTGCGCAGCAGTTCTCATAGGAGAGCAATGTGGTGCTCTACCACATCACCCCATTTTAACTGCGAATGACCCACCTGGCCTGGGGGCCGGCGTGTCCCCTGGCTCTCCTCGCACGGCCGCTGCGGTGTTGTGCATTGTAACACCAGTGCTCATAGATCTGCAGCTGCC
>NW_010404992.1:0-281 GCF_000710305.1 Buceros rhinoceros silvestris | reverse complement strand
TTACAACACGCGCTCTAGAGGCGCTACCGGTGCCGCGGTCCGATAGTTGCTGTTTTGCAGTAACCACCTAGGTTGGGGAGCCGTTTTTAGATACCATAGCAATAAGCCAGATACCTAAAAAATAATAAAGATTTCCTTGCTAGCACCGTCGGTGATGACTCGCTCTGTCTCCCTGCTGCCCCCGCCCTCTCCCGCAGCCCAGGCTTTGCGGCGGGTTTTCACATCTTCTTCTTGGTGGTTCGGCGGGTGAGTTCCGAGGCCACGGCCTGGCGGGCCCTGCC
>NW_010404991.1:0-737 GCF_000710305.1 Buceros rhinoceros silvestris | reverse complement strand
GCAGGAACTTGTTGCCATTGCCCTTTGTCCTGATCTTTGCTTTCACTCTGATGGAGATGGACCTGGCGGTCCTCCATGTCATGCCCTTTATCTGCCTGCTGGGCCTGCATCAGGGAAGGCACAATGTTGTTCCATTGATCAGCCTCTTCCTCAAGCTCCCTGATGCTCCTCAACATGCTCACCTCCTCTCGGAGCTCTGTTACTAGGCGGAGAAGTTCCTCTACCTTGACACACCTCCCACAGGCGTGTCACTCTCCTGCCTTCTTGAAGCAGTGCAACAGCAGGGCGCACCCTGCAGCCTGACCCTTGAGTGGAGTCTCCTCAGCCTGCTCACCTCCTCTCAGAGCTCTGTCATCAGAGAAGTTCCTCCACCTGGGCACACCTCCCACAGGCCTCCTGCTCATTGCTGCTGTCTTGAACTGGTGCAACAGCAGGGCACACCCTGCAGCCTGATGCCTGAGTGGCTGCGTGTCTCCACTGAAGGTCCGTCTGGGCAGCTGCATCCGTCATGAAGGGTGCAGCTGTTAGAGAGGCTGCGACCTTCTGCTGGGTGGACACCATCTCTCCCTGCTCTAACTGGTCAGCACTATCAGCACCCTTCCTGTGCGCCCTTCTGCGTGAACTGCCGCACAAACTGCTGCTCCCCTCTGACTGCCGCGCCACGCGCTGTTTGCCCACTCTGGTTGCTGCACTCCTGGTCGTGGTGCTCCCTAGGGGTTTCCTTTATAGTTCTGGGT
>NW_010404990.1:0-12372 GCF_000710305.1 Buceros rhinoceros silvestris | reverse complement strand
CATCCGGTTCCTGCATGTTGAACCCAGGACATTTCAAAAAACTTTTTTTACTGAAAATATGACTTTTTTCTGATGCAATTTAATACTTTGGTTTTTGTAGGATAGGATTCCTAATTAAAAAAAAATCTTATTTGCTCAATTTATCTGATTTCCCATTTTAGAGGTAATTGTATTCTTAGAAGCATGATTCTGTTACCATGTCTAGTCAGGTTATGCCTCAGAAGCCTAGAATGTTCTTTAATGTTGCATTTTCACATGTGATAGTCCTTCTTTTTAAGCAACTGTCACTGAGAAATATTTAAGAGAAAAATGAGGCCAACACAAAACCACCTGTACAGTGAGTTTATTGTCCTATGTGTAGAAACAGTACAGCCTGAACTTCTGTAGAACCCATGGGCCAAACAGGCACAGAAAGACTTTAATATTTTAACACAGACACAGAAAGCATATGATAATTTCTGATACTTTTAATTTGACAGTGGAATGCAGACTTGTAGTTCCTGTTATATTCATAGGCAGTGTTGTGTGAGCTTGTATGAGAAACAAACTCCCACTAGATTGGTAGTCCTTGTATCTCGAAGTAGCAAAGGAGAATTTTCTTTGTAAGATAGTGGAGGATACCCATGGGGATGTTCAGGAAGAGCTAGCACAGGTTCCCATTTCTCAGGTTGTCTTTGGGGTGGCAGAACAGCATAACTGGGCATCCATCACTATTACAATGACTGTTACAACATAGACTTCTATACTGCAATAATCTGCACCTGGCATTGTTGTCTAGTCTCTCTCTGTAATCAACAGAGAGAAAAGTGCTTCTGGGATGTTATTCATCTCTGCATCAAGATCTAAAACAGGCTAGATAAACTCGTCCAGAGTTACTCTCCTTTGGGATGCAATGAGTAGTTTTCTTGCAATGCCAGTTTGTCTCCATTGACTACAAAGAGAATACAATGTGACTAACTGATGATGCAGATGTCTGTGCTGCAGCCGTCTTCCACCTAGCCCAGCTTTTCCTCTCAGAACTGGACCTTTCTGATAGGAAGGATGTCTGGTTTTTCCTAAATTTTGTCTTGTCAAGAGTGCATGTCAACCATGAATACATTCTTTTTAATTAATCTTTTGCTACCTTGGAAGCATAGCAGAAATTTTGGAAGAGTAGGGGAAAAAGCAGAAGGGAGAAAGGATATATTTCTACTTTTAACAATAACTTCTATTTGTATGGAGACTTTCATCTGACACTTCAGGTTTTAACAATTATCATGCAATTGCATGATGTATCTGTGAGACAAATAAATATGACTAGAATAAGTTTACAGTTGTGAGAACTATGGTTGCTTAAAGTTCTGAAATCACTCCAGTGATTGAGTTTATGTAGTTGCCTTATAAAACCCAGGAATAAAGGCTGCCACTCCTTTGGATACTATGGACATGCCCAGGACTTTCAAATGGCTCTTGGGACACATACTGAGATCAAAGTGATAAAAAAGACTGCAGATCATGAAAGCCCAAAGGAACAAAGTTAATGATTTTTCTAAAAGCAGATGTTTTCACAGTGATAGCAGCAAGTAGTTTTATGAGTTATATAAACATCCATTTCGTAAACTGAGCTCTGCAAGCCATGAAAGTGTATTATCTGTGGGAAAATGTATATAATCTTTTTAGGTTTCTTACAGATTTTTATTAAATTAGAAATGAGGAAGCTTCTCCCTGTACAATTAGCAGTGTTCCTGATCCCTATGTTGATATTTACTGCTCTATACCATGGATTATTTTCCTCACAGCAGGTATCCTTTGAATCTTGTTCTTATCAAAAGCCTGCTTTTTAATTCCAATGACTGTTTTAACTATTGTGCAGATGTCATGAAAAAAATCGTCCGCATATTTTGAACAGGAATTTACACCAAAGCATCCTCAGTATTTTTACATCCTTCAGTGCAATGAGTTATTGAGCCAGTCAGGTTTGTCGTATTTATGAGTATTTGTTTTGCCGTGATACATGCTGGCCCTAATACCTGAATCCTGCCTCTAGCCACAAGGTGCCAAGTAATAGCCCTTGACAAATGCCGTGACATCAAAAGTATTTCAGCTGTGCTATTCAGGCAATACTGTTACAGTTGAGTCTATCAGGCTCCAAATCTCTATGGTCCTTGTTCTTTTCCGGTTCTGTGGGGCATACTGTAATGGTGGGATCTTCACACAGATAAAATAATGTAATTTTGGAACTGCCCAAGTCTTGATTCCAAAACACCAGTAAGGAGTGAGAGCAGAGCCAAATACAGCAGGATGTTTTCTCTAGTAGACATATAGTTAATTTGATGCAAATTAACTATACTGAAAAATAACTAATACTAATAATAACTAATAACTATACTAAATAACTAATTTATTGCATTATAAATGCAATATAAATTATTATATTGCATTTATAATCCCATGCAATAGATGCAATGGGATTATAAAATGCATTGACATCAGCACAGATCCTGAACTGGAGCACTGGAAGCAGCACTGAGTGGTCTCTCAGTCCTGACTCAGTTTCTAGACCCTGACAAGGCTTCTGAATTTATCTCATCTTATGCCAGCTATCACATGTTCATTACATTCTCAGAAAACTGTTGCTGGGCCTGTACTTTAACTGCTGTCCTAAGACAACAGACGCCCCACTCGAGGCTGGAAAGCTTGCTTAGAGGTGACTTCTTCAGCCCACACAGTTTCCTCGAGCCTTTCACAGGTAACTAAGACAACAGTTGCTTTCCCAGAAATTTGCTTCTTACCTCATTTAGCCACAATTTTCAGGCTTCTCCAGCGCCCACTGAGAAGAATGTTTGTGTTCTTCGATTCTTTCTTCAGTCTGTTAGTCACTCTGCTAGAGCAGACTATCTCTGATTGCTTTGAGAGGTGGCACTACTGCATTAAAATCCTTTCACTCTGAAGCAATACGACTCAGTACAGAGGAGCTGAGGATCTGTTTTGTCAAGGCCGAAGTACAGAATAGCGTTTCCTAGCTTAGCACTTCTCTTGAGATTCTGCTGGTTTCCTCTCTCTCTGGTGTGAAAAGGCTGAAGACATTGTTAAAGTAACGAAAAAACTCTGTTAACAATATTGTTAACAATTTCCACAGCTAGACAGGAATCTTTAGCACTCCATTCTCTCTGGTGACGTGGATTCCAGGTGCAGGAGCAGAGAAGGAGTTCGGGAGATCCGATCCTGGCATACCTAATACTGCTTTCATCCCCATCACTTGCCAAAAAAGTACTCACGTAGCCAGTGCATATTTAGCACCTGGTTGGCTATCATTTCACTACCTGTAAAGAGCTCGTAGCTGTGGTACAAGCACCTACCCCTGCAGTGCTTCTCTCTTCAGCCTGAAGTACCAGGGGGTCTCTGCAGAGTAGCAATACTAGGGCATGTAACTTTACTGGGCCACTGGAGAGCAGAAATTAAATGAGAAGGAAATTACTCTCATGCACGGCATGAATGTTCATGTGAAGAATGTTCATGTATTTTGAAGTCTGTGCCCATAAACTCAACAATAACATCCCCATTGTTAGGCTTTATCATCATCAGCAGCAGAGAGTGATCCTTCAATCCTTGCTTTCCACTTCTGAGATGTAAAACAGAGCTAGAGGAAAGGCTTTGCCTGTACATTTCTTTAATTGCAAGCATCTCTGGGCTGTTTAAACTGTGATGAAAACACAGTGAGTCAATGTGACAGCAGAGACAGAGCAGGGATCAGGGTGAAAACAGTTGTAAACCAGCATCCTCTGACTTGGCACACCCAGCTGCACGTACAAAATGCTGCAACAAAACTAGCACAGAGGAAAAAAAGCCTTTAGCTTAGCCTTGAAAAAAGCCAAGTTTGGGTGTACAGTGATAAGGAGAGTTCCATAAACACAGTTGTTGAAAGGAAACGTCTTCATTTGTATTGTGCTTCAGGAGGATCAGAAGCACTAGCCTGTCTCTCTGAATTATCTTCAAAAGACAATCAGGTCAGCCTTTCATTAATTTTACAAACCAGATTTGATCCAATTGAGGGATTTTTTACAGTAAACAGTTTCAACACTAGAAAAGGAAGTTGACCTCTGCTGTGAGCTGGTGGAAGGAAGGGGATGAATGAGTCAAAAGCCAAATTCAGACTTCTCAGACTCATTCTGAGTGCTGTGTGCATTTCTGACAAGCCCTAGAAAGGCAGTTAGAGACAATGTACAGTAATATGACATACGAAAAATGTTCACTAAGCCAATAAATTAATAGATAAAATCCCCAATTTCAACTGTAACTGTAGTCTTCTTGTGCTCAGCAGAAAGAAAAAAATACATGCTTTTATATATGGGGAAGAATGATCTATTGGAGCAGAACAAAGCATACCAAAAGAGGAAAGAAGACTTTGAATGACAAAGGCAGGGGAAAAGTGCCAAAATAAAATGTAGGAAATGTGAGGAGAGGATAGGCAAGGAGGGGAACAGAATTAATTGTGGGTGGAATACTGGGTTTTTATTGTTACTTGTGGACTTCTTATTAAAAAAAAAAAAATTAAAAGAACAATGTAATCATATCATTGAGGTTCATGGTAAACAGAAAGTCCAGGGCAATAACTGAACAACTTCCAGAGGAGACAGCTGAAGATAAACAAACCCCCAGATTTCTCCAGCTCACAGGACAGAAACAAATGGGAGAAAACAGAAAACAAGTAAGGTCTGCAGAGAATGAGAGATGTGTCTCTGTGTAAATCCAGGGGAGAGACAGGCCTGCCTTTTCATCTGTACAACTAAAGAGGACCACTGGTCAGCTGAAGGAATAGACCCAATACTGTAAATTGGGGTAAGGACTGTTCTGCCACTGAGATAAACCTCAATGTCTTTGAGGCACCAAAGGTGATTTTGGTTTGGAATTAAAAAGAAAAAAAAGTACAGGATGTACCATTTTCCCTGGTGACCCAGGTTTAGAGAGATGGGGAAGAGCAAACTTTGCTCTTTTGCCTGCCATTCAGTTCACCTTCAGCACGTGTGGATGCATGTGTATTGTTGCAGAACCAAACTGTGCATTAGTCCACTCAAGCGTGTGACTCCAGTATGAGTGTAATGACAACAATATTTGTCAGGTGGCACCAAGGTGCTGCCACAGCACAATCACAAGTTAACACAAGCCTTTGTTGTGCGTGTCTAATATGTTTTCTGCAATGCTCTGTGTGAAAGTTACCAATCACAGAGTGGCTGAGACTGGCAGGTACCTGTAGAGATATCCACTCCAACCCCACTGCTCTGAGTTGCTCAGAGGCATGCCTAGTTGAGTTTTGAGTATATCTCCAAGAATGGAGACTCCATAACATCTCTGGGCACCCTGTTCCAGTGTTTGACCATCCTCACGGTAAAGCAGTTTTTCTTATGTTTAGATGATATCCCAGTCAAGCTTCTGGCATTTAGGTTTGGAAATTGAGTCCAGTAGAAATTGCTCCATCACCTTCCCACAGATTGAGGTGAGGCTGACAAACCTGTAGTGTAGCCATTTGTGCTATATTCTTTTATGGCGGGCCCGCGAGCTGGAACTGGGACGAATCATGCATACGCCAATATGGTGTGTAGTGAGACCCGTTTATTGTTTACAATACATCCCAATTTATAGACTCTTGTTCACCCGACTAGCTACATGGTGATTGGATGGTGTCTCTGTCACACAGACAGCACACATCTCTTAAAGCACTATAATTGGATAAAAGGGCTTAGCCTCCACATGGTTACTGTTTTGGTTAGAGTTAATCAAACAAGGCTAGTTAGAGATATAATTTCCCACACGATAATACTGCAGCTGGGTTTCGGCTGCTAAGTTTCCCAGAGAGAGTAGCATATTTTTCATAGTTCTAATTTCTGCTAGAAAGATACACCAACATGTAGTTTCACAGATCCTCCTTCTTGCTTTTCTCAAAAATGGGAGTGACATTTGCTTTCTTCCAGTCCTCAGTAACCTCTTCTGATCATGATGATCTTTCAAAGATGTTCAAGAGTTATCTCACAAAGACAACAGCCAGCACCCTCAAGCATGCTCAGCACCCATAGGTGCCTCCCATCATGTCCTATGGACTTAAGTATGTCCAGTGTGTTTAAGTGCTCTCTAACAATGTCATGCTTCACAGAGGGTAAATCTTCCTTGCTACAGATTTTCCCTTTGGACTGAAGGCCCTGGTGTGGCTAAAGATGAGTCTTACCTGTAAACACCAAGACAAAGAATTACCCTGGGCTTTTCCATGTCTTTTTTCAATGGTAGTGGGGTTAAACAGCTAGATAAAGGGTTTACCAGAGCTGAACTTTTTGTACAGAATTACAATTAGCTTCCCAAGAAGGATTGGCTTTTATCACTGCTGTGACTGTTGTCAGTTTGAGGGGGTAAGCTAAGCAATTCTCAGTAAGCTGCCCTGCCAATTAGTGGTGGGAGTCCCAGCATTCAGATTAAAACACTGTTCTGTAAACCATGCAAGGTCTCACCTATCCTACCAAAGTCTAACAGCTCTTTTCCATTATCGGTCATTCCCACTAGGCTTAATTTCCTTAAGTGAATACAGGCATGGTATTGTCCTGAGAGTGTACTCTGGAACTCAAAATCTTAACAGATTAGGTATCTTTCCCAACCATGGACCTCCATGAGAGTCATTTTGATGAAGCATTCCCACGTGCTGCAAAGCTTTTGCTTGCTGCTTGCAGAACAAAAGAGAGAAAAGGTATGCTGGGTGGCAACACACCATCAAACAGGAAAGGCAAGAAATTCACAATGAATTGTGCCTCCTGATGCTAAGTGAAGTGGGAAGTGTTTTGTTGTAGTGCTTGCAATCAGACCTGCACCCACCTTTGGGTGTTGTAATCAGTAGGAGTTCAGGGCTTCTCGCCAGCCCTTCCTTTGGGACTGAAAGGAGCACATCCAACTTCTACCAGCCATGAACTTGTCAGAACTCAGCCAAGACTGCTCAGCTCTTACTGAAATTTAACTCTTCCCCTTTCATCTGCAATGATAACAGATGAATATATCCTCTTGTCAGTGGTACCTAGACAGTTAGCCTGTTTTGTGAAAACAAATTTAGAGCAACTATCATTTTGCTTCTTTTTCGCTGGAATGTTCTGGCTACTGAAGTATATCCCAGTAGTACCTGGAATATAAATAACCTTCTGCTACTATCCTGGGCTGTCCCACTTCAGCAAAAGAGGACATAGTCAGGTCACTCACAGACATTCTGCACAACCCTCAGTAATGCATGGCTTTAATCTTGCGCCTCATTTTTTAGAGACAAATTGTTGGCATACCAGCAACCTGAACCACCTGTGTCCATGGAGGAGCGAGGCTTCATTTGAAAGACCCAAAGGAAAAAGACTTGGTGTTTTCCAGTGTTTCAGGTGGAAGATAACTTTTGACACTTGCTACTGGAAAGTTTTAAATAAGTCTTTATTAATTCAGATAACAGAGACATTGATCAATGGCTGTCCTGGGACCATACATGTATTGCAAAGGAACAAAGTAGAGTTTGCTGTTATGCAACCTAAAGAAAGAAGTTGGCTATAGCTGAAAATCAAGAGTACACTGCCTGCTGGATTTTTAGCTCTACGTTAAATCTCTAGGGCAATGTTAGTCAAGCCATTCCTACATCTTTATGCTTTTAGCATTTGTTCTTGTGTCATATGGAGGTCACAACACCGATGTTAGTTGAATAAGTGAAACCCTCAATATTGCTTGATTTGTTTCATTGAAGTCAATGGTGGCTTTAGCAGTAAAATCAAGCCTATTTTTGCTACTCCTGTAAGCTTCCTCAGACTGGAAGATTCAAAGCATTATTCACCTCTGCTCATATGCCCCTACAGCTCAAAACCAGCTCATTTGCACCCACAAAACCTGATTCTCCTATAGTCTAGCTCTTGTGAGCATTCTCACTACCATGCCTCTCTCATGATCATCAAAGATATGGGACAATCTGCACTAGTGATGCAGTATATGGATATGTGAAAGCGAGAGACTAAAACCAAGTGAAGACTTTCAGGTGAGAGCCTAGGATTAGAAACTCTGCGAAAAAAATCAGCACAAATGAGTGGGGGAGCCAAGGTGGAAGGGAGAGTTCAGCTGGGCTGGGAGATTGACAGGGCATATAGAATACTGGCCTTTCAGAAGAAACTGGCTGCTGAGGAAGGAGAAAGTATGTGAAGCAAGGGATGGGAAAGAACCAGGCCCCAGGGTTTGGAGGAGTCAAGTTGTCTAAAAACATCTAAGCCCTCTGGTTAGGTTCTTGGCTAGCCCAGAAGCCAATGGACAGTCTTTGATGTGTCTTCTATCTTTAGTGTCCAGCAAATGTGAAGAAGACAAACTTGCTGCTGCCGTTACGTCCTGTTATCTCAACCCAAAGATGTTTATGCTGTAGTGCTAAGAAGTTCCAAGCTGTTAGATTGCTTTTACGCAGAAGAACAGATTCTCCATGGATTTCTAAAGTACCAGACAATATAAACCTCAAGTTGAAAAAACAAATATTAATGCACCCAGAGCTCTCCATGGCAAAATACACACTATCTTCCGCAGTTTCTTTTCCACACTTTTCTAAAATACCGACGATTAACCTTTGATCCGGTTTTTTCTTGTATTTTGAAATTGACATTCCATAGGGAAGATGGATACAAAACACCGGTCCCTGTGGAGATAAAGCTTCTCAGCCTTGTCCAAAGATTTACTTGGTCTCTTTCACACATTGTCATTTGCAACACTCCTTTCTTTCTTCCTCACTGCCTTTCTTGCCTTGAGTATTGGAAACAAAAAGTTGACCTGAAAAGACAGAAATATGATGCTATGATCATAGCATAACTGAGTTAGAGACCACCCAGACACTAACATCCTGTATAGTCAGTATTAAAGTCTATTAAACAAAACAAAACAAAACAAAACAGAACAAAACAAACTATATGTGTATGCAGCTATGTACTGGATTTGCCATAAATACGTGAGGGTGTGTTTGTTATTTCTGTTAGTTTATATATACCTGTATATACAGTTTCCTAGTTTCCAAAACTTGCCTAGTGCAGTGGCACTCCTACTGTGTTTTAAAACAGAAATATATCACCTTTCATTTTGCTAAGCAACAGCTGAACATCTTTCTCAATGGTGAGAGGATGCCCATGAATGCCTAACATTTGCTGTCTAGATAGAAGGAATACTGTTTGTGCTGGAGGTGCTTTTCATACGTTCATGAAAACCAAATTTCTTCTCTGGATCTTGCCAGCACAGTAATTTGGGTGTACCCATGTCATGTATGATGCATGTGTGTTGAAGGACAGAACAAAAAAATTACACGATCTCATCTCACCAATAGGCAACTTCTCTCTGGGCCCTGTGCAGGAGAGTGCTGGGGAAAGTCTATTAGCACATAATTGTACTTAACAAGTGGTTAAGTATTTCCTGGATCTGGCTACCACCCTGAGAGGGGGAGATTTTTTTCCCTAGGGCTAATGGCTTACCATTCTATTAAACTCATTCTTCCCAGTTTTCTCTTGTAGCTTTGCTCTTTTCTTGAGTAATTTTGCATGCAAGTAATGTACCCGTTTCATCTCAGTGTCAGGAAAAAATGAAGTTGACACAAGTATTTTAAGTTGGGTCAGGAGGCCAGAGAATAACCCAAAAATGATTAAGAAGAAGATGATGACTCCGAGCTGTATCCATGTTGTGGAGAGAGTGAGCTCTGGCTGAGGGATGCATTCATTTTTAAACAAGGAGATCTTGAAAGGATCAGTCTTTGCAATATGCTCTCTCATACCAATGATAAAGCTGTTCTCATTCCTCTGCACAAGAAAAGGGAGGAAAAAAGTTGGTTACAGCACTGATTCCTTCCTTTCTTAATGTTTCTGCCATTAGACATTCAGATTTACAAAGGACTGTAAATCATCTAGTCCCTCCAGTGTCGATATATGCTTCTGCTCATAACAATATATTTGTTGGCTATTTATAAGTGTTTCAGACTATGTTTTCTGTTCTCTTTCTATTTCTCTTGGGAGACTGTCAGACAATTTGGACTGTTAAGATCTTACCTTCTCAGTGGTTCTGATAGCAAATATTTAGCTAATCTGGCTATAACAGTTTCATGTATTTCCACTCCCAGGAATCTGCTCAGATCCTCTGTTGAAGGGTCCTTTCATCAGAGTAAAACAGCAGAGCAGAGTCCATCTGTCCCTTTGGTTGTGGCTCAGTACATGATCAGTAGTAATTCCATACCCACCTAGGCACACGCTCTGACCACAAGGTTATCACACCAACAAAGCCACCTCTCCTCCACTGATAGGTGCCTTTGTTTAGAAGACCTGATATCTTGCACTGCTTGTGGACTGAAATTCTGAATGAGAGGGACTGAATCAGTCATGCTGCTGGGACCAGTGTTTCATACTGGCAGGCAGCTTTCTGCTCTGTGTGTAGGAACACTGTAGGGACACTGAATCACCCCGACTTCTTTTGTGACCATGTCAGAGCAATATGTAACTCTTCCTTGTGGCTCTTCTAACCACCCTAGAGAGGCTAGGCACTTCTGTTGGATGCTCATTGGAAGAATCAAATATCCAAAGCATGCGTTGCATCGGCAGCCTGATAGCCTTTCCTTGGCGTTATCCTGTTCCAATCTCTTTCAGTACATTTTATCCCTAAACTGAACCAATGCATAAACAAGGAAAAACTGCAATAGGATCTCAATGTGAAACAGGGGTACAAATGCACAAAAAATCTTTGCTGCTTATAAAAAGAGTAAGCATGACAAGAAGCTGCTGAGTCTGTCCTGCTCATCCAGCCAGCTTTCTAGACTCCCTGAGATCAGCAGCCCAGAGGCTTGTTATGACAAATCTGTTGAGATTAAATTTTACTTTTAATGTGACTAGACTTCCTTGGGGAACTAGAAACAATCTGATGATGGCATAATTTTCTGTTTTAGGAGCATCAACCAGCTCCCACAAAAGTGAACACTGCACATAAAGAGAGCAAATTCGTAATACAGGACTCATGAATCAGTCATACAGGGTCAGGCTTAGGGCCTCTGTCTGTGGATGGTGGGACTATGCTTTCTTTGCCCTGACTTGGGTCACACCCAAGGCAGGTCATGGTAAGGGGCTGTCGGTACGAAGGATAGAAACACAGGCAAAGCCACACAGAGCAATACACAGAAAATAGCTGAAGTTACAGCAGATTACTTAGGGTTGTGTTCAGCTGGATTTTTAGTATCTTTGGTGATGGAAACTCCACAACCTGTCTTAGAAATTTGTTCTAGTGTTCAATCACTTGAAGAGTTAAAAAAAAAATTCTAATGTTGAAATGGAATTTCCTTTAATTCATGCTCATTGTCTCTTGTCCTTGCACTGGGGACCACTGAGAAGAGTCTGAATCTTCTTTCTTATACCCACCCCCCATGAAGTATTTAAACACACTGACAAGATCCTCCTGAGCCATCTCTTCTCCAGCCTGAACAGCCCCAGCTCTGTAAGCCTCTTCTTATGATGGATGCTTCTGTCCTTTAATAATTTTCTTGACCTTTAACTCAGTCCAGTATATACCTCTCTTATACTGGGTTCCCCAGTACTAAGCAGAGAGGGAGGATCACCTCCCTCAGACTGCTGGCAATGCTCTACATAATGCAGCCCAGGATAGCTCTTTGCTGTAATGTGCCCTTGCTGTAAGGGCACATTGCAGGCTTGTGGTTGGCTTTGTGTCCATCAGAACTCTTAGGGCCTTTTTCTGAAAAGCCAACTCCCAGCCAGTTGACCCCCAACAATTATAGTTGGTGTTATTTCTCTCCAAGGACTGCAAGATGTGGCATTTTCCTTTACTGAACATTGGTGAGGTTCCTGGCCCAATTCTCTAGCCTTTCTAAGTCCCTCTGAAAGGCAGCACAATCCACTGGTGTTTCAGCCACTCTTCGCAGTTTAATATTAGCTGCAAACTTGTGTGCCAACAATCTCTTCCTCTGTGCATGTCATTAATGAAAAAGTTAAACAGTATAAGTTCTAGTGTCTACTCCTGGGGGACATCAGAAGTGACTTTGTGCCACTAATGAGAACCTTTTGGGTCTGGCAGTTCAGCCAATTTTCAGCCAACGTTCAGGGCCATTTACCTAGCTCATGCTTCATCAGTTTGTCAATGAGGATATTGTGGAAGATGGTGTTGGAAAACTTAATAAATGACAAATCAGCGTCCACTGTTTTCACTTCCTCCAACAATTCGGTGATCTTATCATATAAGGTTGTGAGTTGATCAAGCATGATTTAGTCTTTATAAATCCATGCTGAATACACCAAATAGACATCTTAGCCTTCACCCGTTTGGAGGTGGCTTCTATGATTATATTCTCTATCACCTCCCCAGGGATCAAGGTGAGGTTGACCA
>NW_010404989.1:350-3418 GCF_000710305.1 Buceros rhinoceros silvestris | reverse complement strand
GCAGCCCCGCTCATCACGGGAGGAGGGACGGCACCTCCGGGCTTGCGAGTGCATCGCGGGGATATTAGAGCGGGGAGAAGCTGACCTTTCTGGGATTTAATGTGTTTTTTTCAGTGAAACCTCGAAATAAAACATGAGAAGATGAAGGGGTTGGACAAATTCAGCTGGAGGAGAGAGAGCGAGCTGCTGTCTTAAAAGCAGCCAGCGGAGGCTAATGAGACCTTTGGGGTAGGAATAGTGTACTACTTTTTTTTTTTTTTTTTTTTTTTTTTTTTTTTTCTGGTAGACCCAGCTTGAAGAGCTCCTGGCCTCTCCCTCAGCCCAGTGCAGCACTTTCTTGTGCCACTGTTCCCTTCCCTTTTTTTGGCCATGAAGCCCTTCCCAACTCTAAAAGTAACAGTATTGTGTTTTTTTGAGTAAGACATCAGTAAACCCACAAAATTGGAAATAGTGACGGTGCAAAATGAATCATCCTCCTATAAAGAGAATAGGAAATACAAAACACGAGCGGGGAGGGGGTGTCTATCAGGCGTGGAGCATAATAAAAATAATTTTTAAAAAAGGGAGCTGAAGAAGGTGGCAGGGTTTTCCCCATGTTTCAGGAGACAATATGGGCAGTGTGATGTGCTCTGACCTGCCTTCTATTGTACAAGTTCGCCGTTGGCTTCAGCGAGGGAAAGATCGAGTTTTCTCTGAATAAAGTCCAGCAAAGTTTGCTGGATGTCAGCCCTTGCTCTCCCTCCTCCTTTGAGCCTCATTCAGAGTCGATATAAAACTAGTTTGGATGTCAAATCGCTCTTTCCCCCACAAGATATTTCTCATGGTCTTCTCCCAGACTTTATTATTATTACCCCCTTTTTTCATGTTTTTTCCTAAGGCTAGGTGAAACTATCAGCCAGTAAGATCAAATTTAAGTCACTGTACAGTTAATTTCAGGGGTCGTTAATTAGTGATGTTGTAGGAATTAAGGCAGAAACTTGTTGGCTCAGATTAGATTATGCAGTAAGAAAAACCTGCGAGTGGACAGCAATTACCTCTACAACCGTGGAGGACTTTCTTCTCCAGAAAAATAAACGTTGCAAAGAACAGGGACGGACAATGGTCTGGAGGGCGGTGGGATGATTTGGGATGCCCGGAGATGAGCCCCAGCCCTGCGTCTGCAGTGAGTGAGGAGCAGTCCCACTCCCACGGCGAACCGCAGCCCCCAGAAATGTGGGGTGGAAAAGGCTCTGGGGCAAGGAAAAACAAAACAAAACAAAACCAATAACGGAGAAGGGAGGAAGATCACACTTAAAACGACTAAACAGTTTGTGATCAAGGGAAGAGAGCGGCTGGTGAAGCCGCTTTCAAAATTAGGATTATCTTTAAACCTGGGAATTAATAGTGGCCGATTCAGGCTTCGCCTGCGGGGCGGCAGTTTGTGGGTAGCGAAGGATAAAGTTTTAACCAGAGTACCTGACAAATAGAAGTAATCACCGGAGTGGTTAAAAAGATACTGGGAAGAATTAAACAGAGAAAAAAAATAAATCAAAGGACGAAGCTGCCCGAAAAGCTCGAAAGGGAACAAACAGAGGAACGGACGGGGGGGAAAAAAAAAGAGAGAGAGAAAAATCATTCTGTGATGCCTGGATATTCCGACAGGAATACATGCGAAATGAGAAATCGGAGAAGCGAGTGTGTGCAGCTTGTCTGGACTATATAGCAGAGACTTAAAAAAATTACATCTGGAACAGAGCTGTCCTTGGCTGGCCGTTTTCACACGTTGATAGTATATATGTATGTATATTTAGCAACAAGTATCCCAGGATCTAAACTAATTGATTCTGGAGTTGCTTGGAATGTTTCCAAAGAGCAATATAGTTTTAATTGTATGTTCCTTAAAACTCCCGTTCTCGGACAGTGTGAAACAAATCATAAAAGTTATAAAGCGTATCACTGTTTTTACCCCCACCCGTAAATACCCGGCTGACACTCGCAATTCTCTCCTAATACTCCTAACGGGTGCAAAAATAATTTCGAAGTCATGTAACTGCACCATAAACTTGGAAAGTGTTAATCCATTTTAACTGATTTAGAAAGCACTTCTGAATTTATCTTTTAGGGGAAAAGAAGAAAAAAAAAAAGGGAAGAAGAAAAGACACCCTCCCAACTATTTCTGCTTATCCACGAGCACGAAAGATTTCAAAATCTAATTTTAAACCTGAACATTAGCGGTCCAGACCGACTAAGGGTGTAGAACTGGGTTACTGTGTAAAGTATTTGGGTGGAGATAAAAAGGCCTGTATATACTTTTCTATTTTCCTCATCCCTCACTTGGAAACCCAGCCAGCAGCATCCCCAGCTAATCAGGCAGAACCAGCCTCAAAAAGCGAACTTTTTTTTTTTTCCCCAATTCATAATATATTTTCATCATTAGAGGCAATGGCTATAAATATCTGACTATTTCTCTTAAAAAAATACGACAGAAGAGTCACCCCCCGCCTTCTCTGCACACCCACACTTTTCGTGTCTAAAATTAGCAGGAAAACTATGCACTGGAGAGAAAGTGCAATGTAGCTGAGGCAGGGAGGCTTCATTAGTCCCTGCAAAGGCTTGGGCTGGAGCTGGGGCCGGGGAGCCAGCCATCAAAGGAAGCCAACCGCATCTTTGCAGATCATTTTGGCGCTTCAGAGAGCGATTCAGGCTGGAAATCTGTAAAATCCACGCAAACCTTTCTCCTCTCGCTACTAGGTACCCTTTGACACAGTTGTATTGAAGTTGGGGCTGGAAGGTCCTTGGAGGTCTCTGAGTGTGACAGTACTTAGAATAGCGGGTAGATGGCACAATTTTCTAACATTTAGAGAGAAGAACCCACGCTGGGAGCAATAAGTCCATTTAAAAGCCCTTTATTTAAAAGGAACAAAGATAACTGACAAACAAAGTACAGAGACATCTCAATGAAATTTCTAGAGAAGAATAAAAAACTCTCTGCAAAGGAAAATACAAGTTCTCGGGTTTATTTATTCTTATTGTAAGTACAATGCCGAAATTAAATTAAATTAAAATAAAGATGTATCTAACAAGGTCCT
>NW_010404989.1:0-228 GCF_000710305.1 Buceros rhinoceros silvestris | reverse complement strand
GGTCCTAGAACTGCGGATGTTTAAATCGGGGATCCAGGACAGTAAAATACGGACAGCTATTTGAAAGGAAGGAAATTCAGAATATAGAGTTAATGTTTCAGAATGAATACAGCTCTCGCATGTCCCTTGTTTAAAGGACTCCATCAAATCAGCACATGCATTTTTTTTTTCCAAGGCGAATCAGAGAAAGATGAGATCAAGGGGGGAAATAAGACCAGGGAAAGGGGG
>NW_010404988.1:321-1134 GCF_000710305.1 Buceros rhinoceros silvestris | reverse complement strand
TCCGAAGGGCGGCAGCATGCAGCGGCTGGGCCCCGGTGCCAACGGGCCCTCCGATTCATTTCCTTACAGGCAAGCAGAGCTCTGGGAAATGAGATGCACATTCACCCTTGAGGCCGTGCACGCATGGCTGAGGTTCCAGGTTAATTGATACTTAATGAAAATCATGCCTATGAATATACTTTCCATCATTTTGCCCTTGGTGGACGTCATTACCGAGGCAGAGAGAGGGAGGAAAAAAAGAAAAATCTATGGGTGAATGGTTAGCACCGCTCGGGGACGCGGCCCAAATAAGTGATCTCGGGCCTCCAGGAGGAAGGAAGGCACTGCCCCGACTCCTCGAGCCAGCTGGCGCACGGGGGGAGCATGGCCAGGCTGCCAGCATGGGCGCCAGCTTCCCGCACTCTGAGAAGTGTTGTCTCCAGTTCCTCTCTTCCTGCTTCTCCCTGAAGTGGGAACCAGCTTTTTGGACAGGTACCCCCCAGGATCTCGAGACCACCCTATTTTGGGGAGAGACGAAAAATGTAGGTGAAATATAATACAGGCTCAACCTGAGCCATGTGTGTGTGTCTGGTGTGAATGGACAAAAAATACTCGTGGTTACAGAAAACGCATCATAGGCTTCTTCCCCATCACACCCCACTCCCTCCACCACTACTCTCGCCTCCGTGTCAATCAATCACTTTGTCCAGGTGACTGGCCCTGCTTCCCCGCGTATGAGCGTCTGGACAGGCCCTGGGCCTGCAGCGACACCCCTGCCCGGTCCGGGGCCTCGTGGGCCAGGCCCAGGTCTTTGGGAAGCCGATGAAGCCTCAG
>NW_010404988.1:0-261 GCF_000710305.1 Buceros rhinoceros silvestris | reverse complement strand
TCCGGGGCCGCGTGGACCAGGCCCAGGTCTTGGGGAAGCCGATGAAGCCTCAGGGACTCCCGTGCAGACCAGAGGGGGGTGGGGGAGTGGGAGAGGCATAGGACACACACGCGGATTTTTAATGCTACACAGGCAGGCACCAGCCAAAGCCCCTCGCAAGAGAGCAGCGGGAAGAACGGCGGCAAGGCCAGGCTGGGAGGCGCGGTGGTAGAGAAACATGGCCTCACTCTGCGGAGCAGAGAGACAGCAGCTGCTTCCCGC
>NW_010404987.1:354-1068 GCF_000710305.1 Buceros rhinoceros silvestris | reverse complement strand
CGTCCGCTCCCCGGCTGCGGGCTGCGAGAGATCATTGTGTGCAGGGGACTGGGCGATGCATTCCTTCCCGGCTAATCTCTCTCTCTCTCTCTGCTCCCCCTCCCCTCCTCTTCCCTTTTTCCTACTTACTTTTCACACCACTCTTCCTTGCCTTTCCCTGGAACAGCTGCCGGCTGTTTCCTGACACCTCGATCCCTACTGAAGGATCTTCCTGGCGGCAGTTCTGCACTCCCTGCTCCCTGGGGGACGCTCCACACCAAACCCGAGCGCGCCTAGTGAGAGAACTACCCCAGCCCCCACTTCCTTTCCAAAGCATCCCAGAGACATCCTCAGGGGCTCCTCGAGTCACCTCTTCCATGTAACCCAAGATTCAAGCAGCCAGTTTCCTCCCTTCTCTTCCCCCCTAAGTAGCTAAAATTAATGTTATTTGCAGATTGAATGTTGCTACGTTCCTCCGAGTGCCAGAATACAGCTCATAAAACAAATTTTCACACAAAGATGAAGTCAATCAAGTGAAATAAACCGGGATTTTTTTTCACTGTTGGCACACTAGACCCTGGACAGCAGGGCTGCTATTTACTGTAAGTAATGTAATTAGCCCTTTTGGACGGAAATCCATGTGTTGTGTGTGTGTGTGTGTGTATTTTAATAAGAGAGTAATAGCTATAAAACCGACGAGAGTCAACGGGGTAGGGAATCTCCCTTAAAGCGGGT
>NW_010404987.1:0-247 GCF_000710305.1 Buceros rhinoceros silvestris | reverse complement strand
CCTCTAAAGGGGGTGAGATTCCCCCAAAAGCCGTAGTCTTCTGCAGAGCACTCCCGGTCTGGGGAAAAAAAAAATCTGTCTGTGGGGAAGGAGGAGGGAGAAAGAGGCTTTCCTTGAAGAAAACAAGTCAATTAGCACAACAAGCCGTCAGGAAAAAATAAACAAGGTGATTCAATCCGGGATGCGGGAGCTGTTTGCTCCGGATCCCCGACTGCGCCGGGAGACGGGCGAAGTTGCTCCCCTCTCA
>NW_010404986.1:503-1558 GCF_000710305.1 Buceros rhinoceros silvestris | reverse complement strand
GAGGAGTGGGTATCTCGGTCCCTCGACCCTTGACATAATTGGTGGCCCGTACGGGGAACGGAAGACCGTATTTTACATTCTCGGTAACTGAAACAAACACAAATTGAGGTTTCAGACATGGGAGTGAGTACAATTCTGTTCTTGATTGCTAAACAATATGTCCAGAGATTGCTGAATGATTTAGAGCCTGAATCACCAAGAGGTGTGGCCTGTTTTCTATATATAATTGGTACCTGTTTATACGTTATTGGCCTGGGACATGCTGCAAAGAGAGTGTCTTGGTTGCCATTTACACTTGCAGTGAGTCGGTTTATTTTGGGTCAGCTGGTAATGATGCCAGTATGTGTTGGATATTACTTTGTAATAATGACTGCATATAACTCCACTATCGAATGGATAATAAGGAATGACACCTCTCCATTCGACATTGGATCTCTGGCAGTTGAGAAAGGAGGTTCTATGAATTCTCTGTTGCTGATAACTTTGATAACTCTGTTCGTATCAGTTACCTCTAACTTTGTCCTGGTGTGGTTGATCGTGAAGAGACGGCACCACACAAGCACTACTGCCACCTCTTCACCACAACAACTAGAAGTCACCCCCGTGAAGACACGAAAAGAAGTAGCAGTCCGGAGAGAGGAAGTCCCAGCGACAATGAGTGCTCAGCCGGTGATCCCGGTGGCCCTGGGACGCCAAGTCCCACGCCAAGTCCCGTGCAAGGTCCAGCACGAGGTCCCGCCCGGAGTCTCTCACCGAGTTTCACGCCAGGTCCTGCACCAGGTCCTGTGCCAAGTCCTGTGCCGAGTCCTGCGCCGAGTCTCGCGCCAAGTCCCGTGCCAAGTCCCGCACCAAGCCCTGTGCCAAGTCTTGTGCCAAGTCTTGTGCTAAGTCCTGTGCCAGGTCCTGTGCCAAGTGCTGTGCCTAATTTCCCGCCGAGTTTCCCACCGAATCTCCCACCAAATCCCATGCCGAATCCTGTGCCAAGTCCCGTGCCAAGTCCTCTGCGCCAGGAGGATGAGGATGAGCCTGAATCTTACTCTAGGAGGGACTTGAGC
>NW_010404986.1:0-296 GCF_000710305.1 Buceros rhinoceros silvestris | reverse complement strand
ATATAGGCAATTAATGGGAGCAGTAGATGATAGATATCCTCACAGAGACAACCTCATACCCTGTGCCCCTCTGTGGGACACTCTAAGTAAAGGTATTGAATACCTGAGAGAGCTGGCTATAAAAGAGGTTCTCTATCAGGGCAAAATTATTGAAATTTTGAATCCCGAGCTGGTGGCTGCTGCTCCGACTCTACTTAAAAAGTTTATTCGGAGCGCAACACAAAACTACTCCCACACATTGTCTACCATGTTGTGGGGTCAAGCGGAACATCCAGGGAATATAACCGTAGGGGAGG
>NW_010404985.1:0-713 GCF_000710305.1 Buceros rhinoceros silvestris | reverse complement strand
TAATTGGGGTAGTGATGCTTGCCCGAAGAAATGGTGAAACTCTGCGTCAAAGCGCAGAACGCCTTGCTCTTTCCGGTCCGAATCTGGAGCACTCAGAATGTTCCTTTGGCTGAGCGGGAGCGTTTTGTGCGTAGGAAAGGCTGTAAGCGTTGGGGTGATTCTTCACAGCTGCTGTTGTGGAAGCTTGCCAGATGGGAGCGGTGGGAAGGGAGCTCAAATGGGGACTAGCAGCAAAAGTTAGTTGAAAAAAGTGGTGTACTTATGTAGAGGAGGTGAAAAGGGTTTTTAGGAGCTGAGAGGATAAGCACCTTCACTTATGCTGCCATAAATGCCTTCTGGTGCCTGGATGGGTGGAGGTAACTGAGGGGGAGTCATTACAGAGAGACTGAACAGAGGGCTGCAGGTGATGGGAGGTGTGATACAGTCTTTGTCAAAATTGAAACGTTTTTTGAAACACAGAAGGTGCTGTCAGTAAGTGGTCTGTGGGAAAGCCAGCTCAGTACTTGACTGTGTATGTCTCAAACAGATTGGCCTCTTCTCTTCTGTAGGGCTAATGCGCCAAAACCGAACTTTGGAAGCAGTACTGCAACTCAAGCTACGGGAATCACAGGGGGCTTTGGATTTGGTAGCTCTGTTCCAAGCAGCGTGCCTTCGAGTCAAGCAGCAGCCCCTTCTGGCTTTGTGTTTGGATCTGCTGCCACCACCACCACTAC
>NW_010404984.1:0-668 GCF_000710305.1 Buceros rhinoceros silvestris | reverse complement strand
AAGCTGGCTCTGCTCCCACCACAGAGGAGACCTCCACCAGCCACCATTTGCTCTGCTCCAGCTGGAGTCAGTTCAAGAAAAGCAGGACTGAAGAGGTTTGAAAAGCTGAACCTGGCCCCAGAAAAAGGCCATCCCTGGCTCAGCGATGGTTACACAAGCGCATCCATTTGCTGCTGCGGTAGCTGCGCTCTGCATGCAGCCATCTGGTTGTACCTATGTGACCCCTGTGCAGAGGAGAAAGGATGCAAGAGAGCGCTGGTCTCTGCAGGAGAGAGTGAGCCCAGCTATGCTTCTCAGCATCAGCATCAGAGTCCAAACCTGCCTCCCAGGCAGAGATGTGTCTGACATATACAAGTCTATGCCCTGTCTGCCTTAACTTCGGGAAATAGGTTTCAAGGAAACAAAGATGCCTGTATGCAACACATCATGATTTTTGTGACGAGAAACCTCTTTTAACATAGCACAGGTTTACTGCGTTAGCAGAAAAGTTTTTAACTGCAAAAACACTGCAAAAACTGCCGTGTTCGCGTGTTACCGTGTTCTCCAACAACACAGACCTTGTGTGCTGCATGACCAGAGCACTTCTACAGCAGGTGGACGAACCCTTGTGAACCGACCTTACGAGAAAGCTGCTTCTCGCACCCCAGTCACTTTGTCTGACTGTCCCT